>NC_057761.1:14044916-14294081 GCF_010389155.1 Erigeron canadensis
TTTTGACAGTTTAAACGGTTTAAGAAGACTAGTTATGAACTATTGCACAACAAAAGGCCCAATTTACAGAATGTTGAGCCTTTCGGTGTTTCGTGCACTTTTCTTAAAACTCTTCCTCAAGGGAAATTTGAACCTAAATCTGAGGAGGGTTTCTTTTTGGGCTATGTTCCAAGTACACGATTAGGCGAGTGTACAATCAGAAGACTGGCAAAGTAGATCTTGGTACAAATGTCGTAATTGTCAGTCATAAACCTGCTGTACACCTTGGTCCTGCTAATAATTTTGATTATGATGGTGTCTTCACTTCTTTTCGTGGTCCTGTTTCTTTTGCAGGTGTTCCAACAGTGGAGGATGTCGTTACTCTTCATGATCCTCTGGATGGGGGACCGGTTCTGGTTCTTCTTCTGTTCCTCACCATAGTTGCGCCTACCTTGAATCTGGAGAATCTAGTGGGACAAAGTAGCAGATTCACCCTTAGAGCCTGCTCCTATAGTTCCTACTGATCCTTTGCATGTACCTCTACCTGATTCTCTTTCTATGATACTGATGACACGGAAGGTGAAATTCAGGAGGAGCCTAACACTCCAGATTACAAAACTCCAGAGCACATGTGCAGACGAATTTGGAGATGATCTTTCTGTCGATAAGGTTCCTCAAACCAGAGTCAACAAGGATCATCCAGTCAAACAAATCATTGGTGATGCTTCTGCCTCTGTTCGCACGAGGAATCAATCTAAGCAACCGTCGTGTATGTTTGCTGAAGTTAAGGATACTGGGGCAATTACTTGGTACTTGTATTACTGCTTTATCTCTCAGGTTGAGCCTAAGAATGTTGGAATGGCTTAAGGAACCGTCATGGGTTGAGGCGATGCAAGAAGAATTGGCTCAGTTTCGAAAGCTTGAGGTATGGAAGTTAGTTGACTTACCTCCGGGTGAATCTCCTTTAACAACGCGTTGGGTTTTTCGTTGTAAACGCGATGACAGAGGTGTAGTCACTCGAAATAAGGCTCGATTGGTGGTTAGAGGATTTGAGCAACAAGAAGGTTTTGATTACGATGAGACATTTGCACCTGTAGCTAGACTTGAAGCTATTCGATTATTTCTGGCATATGCTAGTTATAAGGGTATTAAGGTGTATCAGCTTGATGTAAAGAGTGCCTTCTTGTATGGAGATATTAAAGAAGAAGTGTATGTAGAACAACCTGCGGGTTTGAGGATCCAGACTTTCTAATAAAGTATATCGTCTCGATAAGGCTTTATATGGTTTACATCAGGCTCTCGATCGGGTATGAAAAATTGTCAACACATTGAAGGAAAGTGGTTTTACCAGAGGTTCTATAGACAGCACGTTGTTATTAAATGGAAAGGGAAGGACTACTTGCTTGTACAGGTTTATGTCGATGACATCATTTTTGGTTCATCTGATGACAAAATGTGCAAGGAATTTGAACAGAGCATGAAGGCTAAGTTTGAGAGAGTGCTATGGGGGAATTAACCTTCTTCCTTGGACTACAGGTGGATCAACTGAAAGATGGTTTCTTTATACATCAGACCAAGTATGTTAAGATTTGCTTACTCGGTTTCGCATGTCTGATGCTAAGGATGCTGTTACTCCCATTAAAACTAATCATGGGTTGTGTCCTGATAAGCCTAATGATCCATCCGTCGATGCCACTCAATATCGAGCTATCATTGGATCCTTGATGTATCTGACAGCCTCACGTCCAGATATTACCTTTGCTGTTCTATGTGTGCTAGATATCAGGCTAATCCGAAAGAGTCTCACTTGAAAGCTGCAAAAAGAATCCTTCGTTATGTGAAAGCCAAGCCGTCTAGGTCTTTGGTATCCCATGTATGGTTCTTTTGACTTCGTAGCTTATACTGATTCGGATTATGGTGGTGACAACTCGGATAGGAAATCAACGTCAGGTGGATGTCAGCTTTTAGGGGGAGAATTGTATCGTGGCAGTGCAAAAAGCAGACATCTGTTGCACAGTCATCCTGTGAAGCAGAGTACATTGCTGCTGGATATTGCTGTTCTCAGGTGCTTTGGATACAGCAACAACTGCGCGATTATGGTATGAATATCTCCAATACTCCCATTTGTATTGATAATAAATCTGCCATAGATATTACCAAGAATCCGAAAAACTTTAAAGTCACCAAGCACATAGATATAAAGTATCATTTCATACGTGACTGTTTTGAGAAAAAGCTTATTCATTTAGAAAAGGTTATTACTGATGATAATCTTGCTGATCTATACACTAAAGCTTTTGATGGACCTCGTCTTGAGTTGTTATTTCAACTCAATGGTATGAAGAATGCCGAGTAGTTTCTCTCAAAGAACTTAAAGTTATTTTTTTTTTGTGTGTGTCTTTGTAGTGTAAGTCGTACATAGATAGAGTCATAAAAAATACAAAAAGAGTTGTCTTAGTATAAGTTTGTAAATATCTAGTGTCAGAAAAATACAAAAACATTGAAAAATAGAAAATCCAAAAATATGAATAAAGTAAGGTTACTGCGCTAAATGATGAGAAGTGACGATACTTTAGCTTTTAAGCCTGCTTAATCGTAATATAACTGATTAGTTCAGTGATTACAATTTGGATATATCGGTAGACACAAAGTACCAAGGTTTCCTTCAATCTGAACTTAAATTATATAATGTTCTTGTGGGAAACATATTCAGATATATGGCTGAGATTGCTTGCTTTTCAGTAATGAATTGATCTAGTCCTTAAATTTTGTGAAAGATCTAGCATTACTATAAGATTTGTTCAATGAATAGGCACGAACCTCTACCAATCATGAGCATAAAAGTAAATGTGATATTGTTATGCAAATCAATTATATGCAAATTAAGGGGCTAATGTGGTCTTTGAGATTCGGACAAGTATGTCCTCGGGGTATCTTGTATACCTAGCCTACCTAAAGCTTCCAACTTGGGATAGGTTGTCAGAAAGTTCGCTACATGGATCTCATAGAAAATCACGGGTTCCTTATAAATCATGAAATGCAGAAGCATATATGTGAAATCACAAAGTAATTCAATTCAGTTATCCACAAAGTGTCTCATGATGGTTAAGGATGTTCTTGAATATATTGAATTTTTTTATCTTAGTGCTTGTATCGATTACGAAAGTATATCTGAATGTGGGTTACATAAGTTCGCAAACTATTCAAATGGCATATTAGGCTACTCGGGTTACATGGTGACTGTCCTTGGCCAGGGTATGTCGAAAGTGTCATAACTCAAGGAAACTGGATGTACCGAGTGTTTAAGAGGACAAACATACCGGTAATGCTGTTGGGTCACGGTTCAGAACTTATAATAAGAGAATTATTTCTCACCCCAGGCTTATGTAACATGCTAAACTGATCTAATCAGCAGTAATCATGCTTAATGTGAATAATGTATAAAGTCTAGTTAATTAGAATTTAGATTAGTTATTATTCTGCAATTTTTATTCTGTGTTATTTTTCTTTTTAATTGAGTCAAAATAGTATTTTTATAAGTTCTTATTGCACGAGAGATCCTATTCAAATTCTGAATTTTTAATGAGGTTGTGTAGACTGTTCACAAAGAAGATTTTCTAATATGGACATTAATTTGTTTAAGTTTAGAAAATGATCTTTCAAGTGTAATGTGAAATGTCAAAGTCATTTGAAATCTCATGATTTTCACTTGTCATCAAATTATTAATCGGTTTGTTTAAATTTGTGTGGTGACATTTTAGGGTTTGACAAGAAATGACCTCTCTTGATCTGTTGATAGATTTTTAGTTATTTCATATTTGTTAACCCTGATTAAGTGTGATTGTAACTTGAATTTTCTGCATTATACTGTTGTTCTCAATGCGTTGATAAGTTCTGTGGTAAGTGTGCAGTGTTCAGGTTAAGAAGATAACGTTGGAATGCTGACTTCTGTTACTGCATTGTTATTTACATGGATGATATCATTACGATAAGATCCTTGGTGTGTAGTGATAATATTGTGATGCAGATTTGAGCATGTGAAGGATGCATACATGAACTGGTTTTTGTTTTTGGAATAGTTATTTATTTATGATTCATGTATTTAATGAAAATAATCAACTTTGCAATTAGTTTCTTTTGAATTTCATGTTATGATTTACGACACCTTTTGGATATTTTCCTAAGTTCTTCAGTGAATTTGTGTTGGATTGTTCATTGTTAGTTTTGTAGACGGCATCTAGTATGGGACTTAAGTGTTTCAAGATGGTTTGCTGTCATGCATATCTATGATCCAAGGAGGTTCTCGGTGTCATAATCATATTGGTAATGAGTTCATATTAAATTGATTATTTTCAGGATAGCGTTTAAACCATGGTTTTCATTCAAGATTATAATGTTCGGTTATCTACTACATTATGATTATGAATTTGGTGCTAAGCACGTTTTTAGTACAAGGCATGACAGTTGCTATCTAACGAGTTTTTGCTATGTACAGATTGTGATAAAGGGTTGTGTTTTGGAAGATTGCTTGGATGAAACTCTGAAACTTGCTGACATATGGAATATTTTCAGATTGTTCTTACGAAGATAACTGCTATCTTCGTTCAAAACATTTTGTTCAAACGAAGTTTATCTTCGTTTGGCTAACTTCGTTTGTGAAGTTAAGCTCGACCCATAGGTGGCCCATTGTTATTTCCATATATAAAGGGTTTTTCTTCGTTGTTACTTCATCAAACGAAAATTACTCTTATTTTCAAGCAAAACCCTAAAACCCAAACTTTTTTCTTTTCTCTCACTTTAATTCGTTTTCTTGATTCATTGTGCAAACTGAGATCTAAGTAAGTTTTTAATGTTCTTTCATTCGCGAATATGATTTAGGTTTCCATGTATCTTCGATTTGATTTGTGTTGATTATGTTTATAAAATTCTTGTAATCATTCACCTGGTTTGCTCAAACGAATTTAGACTTGTGTGAACGAATTTAGACTTAGTTCAAACGAATTTAGAAGTGTGCACACGGACTTAGATTTTGAATTGAACGAATTTAACTTGGGTAGAAACGAAGTTACTTTTAGATGATGCCTTACGAACTTAGACCCAAGTTGATGAGGAACGAACTTAGCTTAACACCCTTAGGTTTATTCAAACGAACTTAGACTTCGTTTATAAGTTACGAACTTAGAAGATAAGTTTTATAACTTACGAACTTGCATGTACAGTTTAGTCTTTACGAACTTAAAATTCGTTAGGTGTAATTTAGATTTAATTCTTACGAACTTAAGACCTATTTCGTTTAGTTATTGCTTACGAATTTAGCTTCTATCTTCGTTCCGTCTACTTAACGAATTTATTGGTTATCTTCGTTCAGACTTATTTGCGAAATTAAGGATTAGGGTTTTCAGATTAGGGTTTTTCAAATTAGGGTTTTTCAATTCTGCAATCCATTTCTTGTGATTATTTATATTGTTTCGATATTGTGATTGTTTTGCAGAAATGGCTCTCGCTCCTCGTCAATTTGTGAAAAAGCACAATCTTGCACTGAACCTAGATCCAGATCAGCATAATTGCGAACATTTTCATGAAATGTTCAACTACATTGCTCGCTCGCGATTATCTTTTGCTTTTGTGATTCGCCGAGACTGATTAAGCTGTATATTGATTCTTTCTGGTCCATTGCTCATGAAGTCATGGTTGATGGCCAAAGTTTTGTACGAGCAACTGTTGAAGGCACAACATTTGATTTCAATGCTGAGTCGCTCCGCACTATTTTGCATCTAGGAGCAGAACCAGACGTAGAAGAAGAAGAAGATGTCGAAATGACTTACGAGTTCGAACTTCTTCTTCGCTGCTTTCAGAGAATAGGATTTGTTGGCCAGGTCAAACTTCCTTTTGACAAGAGTGGTTTTCAGGGAAGATGGAGGTATCTGGCGTATGCATTGCTCGTCTATTTGACCAATCGCAAGGCTGGCTTTGATCAACTATCTGCACAAATTGCGTCGCAGTTGGTTGCTTTGGAATATAATCGCCCTTATCCTTTCTCCTGATATTTTTATCAAGAGTTTATTGATCAGATTAATGCTAGGGGGAGAAAGCGATTTCTTCTGTATCCTCGATTTGTGATGGCTATAGTTAGACATTTTTGTCCAGACTTAGAATATGACCAAGGTCCTCGCTACGTTCTTCATGCTTGGCCTTCGCGTCTTTTTGCTGATCTTGAGGCCAATACGAGTAATGTGGCTGGTCTCCATGATCCACCACTTTTTGGTCACCTGATTAATCCAAACTATCAATCTCGTCTTGAGAATGATATGTTTGTGGATGCTGTTGATGATGATTCTGATTCTGGTTCTTCTGCGAGTTCTGTTGATGGTGTTGAGAATTCAGGGGATGAGTCTGCTGGTTCGGATGTTGGAAATGATTATGATGATGTTGATAGTTCCGACGGTTCTGCTGCTACAACTGCGACAGACACAGATGATTCTGGTGCTGCTGAACGTCGAACTAAGATGATTCATGATATTGCAGCTGCTTCTGAAAGCGATCATTCGCATCAGTCGTTTGATCAAGAGGGTGTTTTGTTTCATAGAGAACGTAGAAGCAAAGCTTGTCACGCTGTTCCAGCAATTTCAGATTTCGCTAACTCCATGCCTGCTGCTGAGATTGATCCTGATGTTGCAGCTCAGCATGATTCTGAATTGCGAGAGATCTTTGAAGATATGGAAGATCCTGTGAACAGAGCACGTTCGGTTAGTCCAGCGAAGAGGCAAGGAAGTATTGATCTTCAATATACCAGAATTAAGCGTCGACGTGTTGTTGAAGCTTCTTCTGTAGCAATGCCTGATCCTCCGAGACCGACTGCTGCTGTTGCTCCTGTTCTTGGTCGTCGTGTTGATCTTTTGGAGACCAGGGTTCGGACTTTGGAGTCTGAACTCACTGAGACTCGCGCTGTCTTAACATTTTTGATCAACTGGGTCAAGAATCAAGGGGGAGAAGTTCCTGAAGAGGTCTGCAGATTGTCAGCGGTTCAACCAAGACGTCAGAATGACGATGATGATGCTGATAATGCTGCTGAAAGGAATGTTTCTCGCCCAGTTGAAGATAGAGGAAAAGGTGCAGCGATCGAGGGGGAGACAGGAGGTGATACTTCTCAGCAAGGTGCTTCTGGTTCTGGTGCTGGTCCTTCTGGTGCTCCTCGTGATTCAGGTTTCTAATTTTGTCTATGATAAGGATTGTTAGATAGAATGTATAATTGATTGTGTGTAATAAGTTATGACATTTTATGTAATGAAAATGTAATTTATCTTATTTTAATACAAGTACATTTCATCTTTATAATTATCATGATTATTCTTTTTATTCTGGTGTTCATTTTGTGTAAATTTAAATAGATGATCCAGATTATACAGATTTATTCTTTGATGGTGATGAGCTCGAGGAAGGCGAATTTGTCCCTGAACCAAATCTAGATATATTCAAGAAGCCTTATGGGTTTGACGAAGTATGGGACTCAATTCTTGAAGATCCGTTGATTGAAGAGAATAGAGTGCTGGATCAGCAGAGATCAGATGTTAGAGAAAGAATGCTTCAAGTTCCATTCAGCAGCCTAACTCAAGTTCTACATTTTGTTGTGTATGCTAAGAATGGTGATGTGTCGATTCCATCTGAATATGAGATTAATGTGACAAGACCATTCAATTCAAATGATTTTCCAGTTCCTCTCAGAGATGATGATTCATTACATATTGTTGATCGACGTGTTCCCGAGAAAAGAGTAAATGATTGGATAGTACATAGGGAAACGTGGAAACCGAATTTGTATTGGACTCATATCTCAGATAAAGATGCTGCAAAGTACAAGACAATCATCTGGAGTTGGTTTTATGATGATGAATTGAAGTTGTTTGTGCTTAAAAGACCAGAAGGTTGTCAGTACTTAGCATGGTGTGAGAGACATTTTAGAAGTTTGTGTGAAGAAGATTTACATGAGCTTGGAAATAACTGGATTATCAATCCAAGCGATGATGGCTTAGCTGATGTTGTTGGCAAGAATCTCAGAAAAGATTTCTGGTTAAGGAAGAACATGAAAGATTCTGATAAACCACAATTTAAGATTGAGCCAAGATCGAAGAAAAGAGTGGTTAAGCCAGATAAAACAGTTGAGTTTGTTCAACATGATATTAATGCATGATCAAGGTTCCTGCCAAGAATGGGCACAAGATGTCTTGGACAAGATGGATAATTGGGAAATTGATCGAAATTCTGGTGAAGCCAAGATGTATGCAGATTCAAAGAAGCAGATTTTGTTGAGAAGAGTTTATGATCCGATGCAGCTGGTGAACTTCTCAAGAAATGATCTGAGAAAGCTGTACGATACAGAGTGTTCGTTTTTGCCATTTGGAAGCATGAAGAAAGTAGATATCGTAAGATACTTCAGCTCTGCTTACATGAAGATATTCATGCAAATAGCAAAAGATTGTTGTTTGATGAATGATCAGATTTTGAAGACTAAGAAATCGAAGGTGCTGCTGTCAAGGGGGAGTTTGTTGATGCATGTTGATGTGACAACAGCAACTTAGATTTGATATGTCGTTTAGATTGAGACATTATGTTAATTTATGTCGTATCTATATATGTAATTGATAGATTATGGACTTTATGTTTTGGTAATGATCGATTACATGTTTTGGTGTTATATATATGTGTGTTATGTATGATGTTTGTTGTGTGATATACAAGTACAAACATAATATGTGTTAGGATTCCTTAAGATGAAATACTTAGGAATATAACTAAGTCTTGTATCTAACGAAGATAAGGTATATCTTCGTTAGAGGCAAACGAAGATAAACTTCATTTGGTACAAACGAAGATTAACTTCGTTACATGGGCTGGGCAGCAAAGTTCGTAAGAACAAAGCCCGACAAGCCCAGTTCGACTCGAAACATATATATACGAATGAATACCCTAAAATAGATTATCACATTCGACATACAAGTACACCAGACACCTAAGTTCGTTCTATATCTTATAGAAACGAAGATAGCATAATACGGCTGATTATCTACTTGATAATTAGCGATATACCAGTTTACTAATCAAACTAGTTATCTCGTGAGGATTCCGCACTCACGACATAATCATAGACGATCTCGAGAGCGATCTATAGCTATCGAGGGATTCACAAATATATTCATTATATTCTATTTCATATAGCAGTAATCATGTAATTCCATGTCGTGTTGTACTTTTCATGACACCTCATGTTTCCACCAATGGTGGGGTGTTACAATTGCCCATTTTATTATCCGTGTTAAGGCAATGAGGCCTTGATTGACTTGAGATTCTTGTTGGGCTGTGTCATAGCCCAATTGACTTCTATCCCATAATACTTTGAGCGTTGTATCTAAGAGTTCTAGGCCTTGAGTTGTTAACCCATGATCTTCTTGATTGAAGCACTCTTCGTTTCCTGCAATGAGAACATTGACCAACCTTGACAAATTGTCAGCTATTACATTAAGCTTGCCATCAATGTGTTCTAAGTGGATATTAACCCTGTTCCGGTGAAATAATCAACAAAATTCATCCACCTAACTCTTGATGGTTTATTTTGGGCAGTCTGTTCAAAGTGTTACTTCGCCATTTCCGATGTAATAAATTTTGAAACATTTTAATCCTTTCATGGTAGCATGAATTTCAACATCTATTGTGGATTTTAGCGGATTAAATTTTCCACTGGTGTAAGCACACACTTTCTCTAATCTTCATGGATCATTCTTCTTGCGTTTCCATTTACAGACTGCTCCCCATCCTTCCATACATTCATCCATCTCGATGATCATATACGCGTTTTCTGGAGAGATTTCCATATCTGGCAAGTTCTGCACTTGTTCTTTGATCTTGCGGACAATTTCCCAGTTAGATAGCTTCATCCTTTTATCACAATGTGGACTGGTCTTCTAATATAAGGGTCCCAACAATGTTCCTAGCTTTGGAATATATGCTCGGGCATAATTAAGAATTCCAAGCCAAGAAGGCAATCCCTTCTCATTTTTCAGGTTTTCTTTCTCAAATCCAGCTATTTTCTTGATGATGTGGGGTTGAAGCTTAATTCTTGTGTTACCAATAATTGCCCTAAGGAACTCCACCTCACGGACAACGATTTTCATCTTATTCTCTGATAAGATTAACCCGTTTTCCTTGCAAATGTTTAATATTTGCTCCAGGTGCTTCGCATGGCTTTTCTCATCATCCAAAAATACGAGTATATCATCAATATATACAGCCATACTGATGCACAAAATGACCAGATACAATGAACTGATCGGCGCAAATGAACTGAGCAAGTCAAATGAACTGATGAAAATTTCTGAGATAAGATAAGATTCTGAAATGAAGTTAAATTCTGAACTGAAGTCCATTTTTGAACTGAAGATGTCATTTGAACTGAAGTAGAAATCTGAGCAAGTGATGCCATCTGAACAAGCCATGCTAATTCTGCCAGCAATAGCCCATTGACTTGCTCATCATTGTGATGCCATCATTGTAAAGGGGTTTTTGATGTTGAATTAAATGAAATTAATAGAGCAACCTCTATTTTTTACAAAAATCTTCATTTACCTTTATGGATCTTTGATCTTGGTGGTTTGAAGTGAACCCTTTATCTATAATTGTGGTGACTCGTTCTTTGTCAATTATAGTGGTGAGATCCAAAATCTTCGATTCCTTTATCTGTGTTTGTGGTGGCTAGACCTTTATCAAACATAGTGGTGGGTTGGAGTGTTTCCTTTATCCTTGATTCCGATGGCTTGGACTTTACGAATCTTGGTGGAGAATTTTTTTATCTATACTTTTGTTTTATTGTCTTATTTTCTTGTTTATTTCATAAAATCCAGAAAATACCAAAAATATTAAATTCCATTTTGTATAAATTCCGTTGTGCTTGAGTTATTGCGTGTTTTACGCATCACATACAGTTGTCATAATTTTTGAAGCAATGATCCATTTTTGGCTAAAAAATTGTTGGAGTATTCTTGAGACCGAACGAAATAACAAGCCATTCATATAACCCATCTGGTGTAATGAAAGTGGTCCATGGAATTGATCTCTCTTCTATAGCCACCTAGTGGAACCCACTCTTCAAATCAAACTTAGAGTAGATTTTTGAATAGTCAATCTTTTGTATGATGCTGTTAATGTTGGGCAGGGAGTACTAATCCTTTTAAGTATTATCATTGAGCGTTCTGTAATTGAACACCATCATCTCTTTTCCCTTTATCTCCTTCCCGGTCTTAGGGTCCATCGATGTTCTAGAGTTGACCATCATTGCCATGGTCCTATGACGGCTTTTGCTTGGTCTGATAACTCCAAGTTTTAGAAAGTCCTTAATATGCCTCTGAAATTGCTCCTTCATGGTCGGCGTGACATGGCTCAGGGGTTTATCTTGAATTGTGATATCAAGATTAATGATATCCAATTTGCACTTGATCTAAATCTTTCGCCAATGCGTCAATGGTTCCTCCCCAATATAACCTTGGTGCTTTAACCTTTCTAATAAGGGTTTAAACTTCTGCTGGAATGTTACACTTGTGTGGCCAGTATTAAAGAACACAACTTCACTTATGGCCAAAAACTCATCTTCTTCCAACTCCATTTCTTGTATAGCACATCCTTTTATCTCAGCATCTGGCCTTGTCTAGATTATTGTTATTCCCTTGTAAAAGGTAACTGTATTATGTTCTAAACGAACCCCTCCTTGTTGGCACTTAAGAAAATTATAGGCAATCAGGAGTTCTATGCCATCACGTTCCCTTGTTCCCATAGGGAAACAATATGTAAAAGGAATTTTGAATTTGTATTCTCCTATCTCCATTTGTCCACTTTTCAGCTTTTCATCAACTTCTTGGATGGAGTTGATTCCTGAGAACTTAATGGAATAAAGGCATCTTTCGATGGTCTTTACCGGAACAACATTTTTGTCGACACAACACGTAGTACAACCTGTGTCAAGAATTGCTTTGACAGTGAATCTTTCAACACCAGGAATGTCAAATGTGACAGGTAGGTTATACAACCTGTTTATAACTCTCTTCTTCTTAAGACCCAATTTAATGCTTTCTAGTACTTGCATAAGGTTAGCTTGCTCAATAATAACCAATGCATGCTCCTCATCTACTTCTGGGTCACTATCAACGTATTTCTTCATGTTATCAGGGTTCAACCCTCTTCTTTTCAAGACTACCTTATCCTTTTCATTATTAGGATCAAGCATGCATGTGTTCTTTTTTAATCCGTTGGGACCTTATTCTTCATCTTTGATTTGATTTTGCCTTTTCATTATAAGAAGCTTAAGGCCCAGAATGCCCTCATGTCTCTTGAACAAGAAAAAGGGATGGAAAAGAACAAGTGCATGATGGCTCAAACTGAAGGGAAATGAGAACTCTCTGATGATTCATCTGATGATGATCAAGAAATTAGAGATGTGTGTTTTATGGCATTAGAAAATCAACAACTAGCGGTGAAAGATGATGTTGTTTCTGGAAGATGGGTGGACATCATTTTAAAGAAGGTAAGAGATTATGATGTTGAGTTGGATACAGAACTGAAACTGGACATTGCTGAATCATTAAATGATGATTTATTATTTGTTGAAACAATAAGAACTGATTGTGAAAGATATCTTGAAACTGTTTTAACTGAGCTAAATAACATGAAAAATCAATTTAATGATTCACAAAGTGTCCAGTTGGCTCTCAAGGAATCAGATTCGAAAATTGAGGCATTGGAAAGAGAGAGCCAAAAATTAAAATATGATCTTGAAAAAGAACACATGGTTGTCAAATCTTGGGAACAAGCATCTGGTAAAAATTATGATGCATTTTCTAAAACCATTGATGCTCAAGAAACTGCCTGAAAATCTGGTGATCTCCAGATGGCAGCTGTTTTACCTTTGATTCACCAAATGCCTGAATCAGTTAGATTTGAGACTCCATATGACTCTTCTAACACTGCCAAATCTGAATCCATTGAGACCACCCCTGTTAAGTTCAAAGCTGGAGCCAAAAAGGCTAAAGCTCCAGTTAAAAAGGAAGCTGGTGATGTTCCTTTGCCTCAAAAGTCCAAAGAGCCCAAGACTCCCAAGACTAAAAATTCCGCTGAACCCAAGTCCAAGGTTCAGCAGCCTGATGAAAATAACTGTTTGTTGAAACTGGAGAGTCAACTCCAAAATTTATCAAGGCAAGTACAAATTTGTACTGCCAGAATAAAAAATTTGGAAAGAGCTTCGTCTTCTTCAGCTGCAAAACAATTTGTTAAAACCCCTCCTTCAAAACAAAAACAAAAACAATCAGCTCAGAAAGGAGCAAAATCTGAAAAGAAAAAAGAGGTTGTTGTTCCCATCAAACCAATTGTTTTTACTCCTGAAGCTGGAAATAATCCTCCAGTTTCAGCCTCCAGTTCCAACCCGAGTCAATCTGCTGAGACTTCTCAAGAGAAGTCTGCTGGACCCATCAAGAAAAGATGGGTTCACAAAAATAACTAATTATTTACGTGGGCGTGCAGGGCGATCAAAAAAAGAATATCTGGTATCTGGAAAGCGCTGTTGGCCGGACAATGACCGGATGTAAGCCCCCTGCTGGAAGAGTTCACTGTCCAAGATGGACCGACAGTGACATTTGCTAATGATGGAAGTGGGAAAACTGAAGGATATGGTGTTATTGACAATGGACAAGTCCAGTTCACAAAGGTTGCATTTGTCAATGGTTTGAAATACAACATGATAAGTGTCAGTCAACTTTGTGATGATGGATATAAGGTGTTGTTCGATATTGCTCAAGGTACCATATTTAATAAGGATTGGAAAGTGGTGATGATTGCACCAAGGAAAGGGAATGTGTACATAATGGACATGGAACCAGCTCCAAAAGAGCATTGTTTCTATGCCAAAGCTGATGAGGACACCAACTGGTTGTGGCACAAAAGGTTATCCCATCTTAATTTCAAGAATATCAATAAGTTATCTAGGAAACAACTGGTGGAAGGGATTCCTTTAATTTCCTTTAAAAAGGAAAAGCCATGTCCAGGGTGTGAGATGGGCAAGAAGAAAAGAGTCAGTTTCAAGACCAGGCAAAACTTCAGCATTATTGAACCTCTTCAGATGTTTCATATGGATCTCTATGGTCCAGTGAATGTTCAAACTAAAGCTGGTAAGAGATACACTTTAGTTGTGGTTGATGAATACACCAGATACTATTGGGTGGTATTCATCAGATCAAAAAGTGATGCACTTGGTGAAATCATCTCTCTCATCAAAAGATTTGAGCTCAAGTATACCAAGAAAGTGTGTCAGTTGTGAAGTGATAATGGTACAACATTTATAAACGACCTATAGAGTTTATAATTATAACTCCAAAAGGTGCATAAGACATTCATGTCACATTTGATGAATCAAATAAAGCAATCAATAAACGACCAAGCCTTGATTTATCTCCAGTTGTCCCAGTTGATTTTGGTGTATCTGATCAAGTTCATCAATCAGTTTCTACCCCAAAAGATGTTTCCAGTCACCAAGACTTGGAACCAGTTGCACAGAAGAAAAGCTCCAGTGACACTTCATTCTATCCCTCCATCAGTTTTAATTTAAAACATAAACTGGTGATTGGATCAGATGTACGTGCCACAACAACATCAGAACCAGTTCAAATCTCACCAGTTCTTCAAGATATACCTTTTTTTTGAAGCTAATCATTTTAACACTCCAGTTGACACTGATGATGAAGTTGAAGAAGTTTGGGCTGATCCCACTCCAGTTGCTACAACTGTTGAAGATCATCAGGTGACTTGCACTGATGTTGTGCTATATCAACCTAGTCAATACACTAAATGGACTTCAGCAAATCCAATTGAGCAAATTATTGGAAATCCAGATAGTGGGGTTTAGACTAGAAGAGCCACAAGTGAATAATGCTTGAACGTCACCTTCTTATCACTGATTAGATTGACGAGGCTTTGGTAGATCCAAGCTGGGTTGAGGCTATGCAAGAAGAGCTCAACCAGATTAAAAGGAACAATGTTTGGGAACTTGTTCCTTGTCCTCCAGGGTTAAAAAAAGAACCCATTGGTACGAGGTGGGTCTATCGAAACAAGATGGATGAAGATGGCAACGCTATTAGGAACAAAGCTAGATTGGTTGCCAAGGGTTATTGTCAAGCAGAGGGTGTTGATTTTGATGAAACTTTTGCTCCAGTTGCAAGACTTGAAGCCATTAGAATGTTCTTGGCTTATGCTGCTCATTTGCAATTTAAAGTCTTCCAGATTGATGTCAAAAGTGCGTTTCTGAATGGAACATTGGAAGAAGAAGTGTATGTTAAGCAAACACCAGGTTTCATCCTCACTGGGTATACAGACTGAA
The DNA here is from genome assembly GCF_010389155.1 of Erigeron canadensis. Lineage (NCBI taxonomy): Eukaryota > Viridiplantae > Streptophyta > Magnoliopsida > Asterales > Asteraceae > Erigeron > Erigeron canadensis. The sequence continues at coordinate 14,060,302 of NC_057761.1, forward strand.
CAAAGCTTTGCATGGTCTTCGTCAAGACCCAAGAGCCTGGTATGACACTTTAACTAAACATCTTCTCAAAAATGGTTTTGAACGAGGTGCAATAGATAATACCATGTTTATCTTGGAAGAAAATGGTAATATCTTGCTGGTACAAATTTATGTTGATGATATTATATTTGGGTCAAATGATGATGCAATGTGTGAAAAGTTTTCTAAAATCATGTCAAGTGAGTATGAAATGAGTTTAATGGGTGAATTAACATTTTTCTTAGGTTTACAAATTAAACAAACCATGGATGGCATTTTTATTAACCAAGAAAAATATGTCAGAGATTTGTTAAGAAAATACAAATTTGATTCAGTCCCATCAAAAAACAAACCCATTGCAGCTCCTTTAAATTTGGATTCTGACCCAAATGGAAAACCAATGGACCAAAAGGAATATTGTGGAATGGTTTGTTCACTGATGAATTTAACTGCAAGTTGACCAGATATAATGTTTGCAACATGTTTGTGTGCCAGATTTCAGGCTAACCCAAAAGAATCACATTTACATACTGTTAAGCGCATTTTCAGGTACCTGAAAGGGTGCCCTAGCCTTGGTCTTTGGTACCCTAAAGGCTCAGGATTAGATCTAATGGGTTATTCAGATTCAGATCATGCAGGGTATAAGATATAAAGTCAACAACTTCGGTCTCAATGTCAACTGCTGAGGCAAAGTACATTTCTGCGGCCAGTTGTTGTGCCCAGATTCTTTGGATCAAAAACCAGTTACTTGATTATGGTATGAAATACACAAGAACCCCAATATTTTGCGACAACACTAGTGCAATTGGTATATCTCACAACCCGGTGATGCACTCAAAGATAAAGCATATTGACATCAAGTATCACTTCATTCGTGATCATGTTATGAAAGGAGACATTGAAATTCATTTCATCCCCACTGATAAACAGTTAGCTGATGTTTTTACGAAGCTTCTTGATGAGAAAACTTTTGAACATCTCATCAGTGAACTGGGTATGTTAAATCCTTATTAAACTGGAGAGGCCCACCAGTTGAGGATGGTCTAGGTGATCCTTGATTGGTTGGAGATTGAATGCCTTGATGTACTCAAAGACCAGTCCTTGATCAAAGGGATCACATTTTTAGGGGGAAAGACTTAAAATATTTTTCTAATTAAAATTTTTTTTATTTTGAAAAATGCAACTGGAGAGTCTCTTAGTTGAAACTGGCATCTGGAAAATCTTCCTAGTGTGCTAGTTTGGTCTTGTCTTAAACTGGTGGTCAACCAGATTTCATAACGTTATGTTTTACTTGGTCAATACTTGTGACACATGATGGTACTCGAGTGTTTGTAACGCACTCACAACCGTCACCTGACGTGTCTTACATGTCAAGACTTTTTGTTGAAAAATAATGCACTTTTTATGGGATTGTTGAAGATAATGGGCACGTGGGAATATCAGCCGTCGTAGCATTAAATGCTTGATGGAAGGTATTAAATTTTTTTGAATTTCAAATTTTCTAAAAATCAAATTTATAAACGATTTCGAAAATTTGGGGATTAAAATATCTTTTCGTATATATGTTGGTAATATTTTATTGCCAATATATACCCCCACCAAAATCATTTACCATTTACTTCGCACAAAAATTCCTTCATTTACTCTTCAATCATCAAAATCGTTTATTCTCTCTCTCTTCTCAATAAATCAAGAAAATTCTCATTTTCAGTTTCCAATCAAAATCAAATGGCTCCTAAATCTTCATCTTCTTCTCGTTCTCGTGATGTTAACTTGCTCACAGTTGAGTATGTTCCATCTGTGAACATTCATCCTGCATTGGGTTGCCCAAATCCAAAATTGATCAAATTAAATCCTAACAACCCATTGGCTTCCTTGAAAGGGCAACAATCGGCCGATTCACTCATTGGGAGAATCCAATCTTTTCTTCGTGATTCTCCCCTTGGCGATTGTTTTTCTTTGAACCCACATAAGTTATATCATGGTTACTTATGTGAGTTCTGGTACACGGCCACTATTTCTGATGACTGCTCATCCATTTCCTTTACCTTAAAGGATGGGTCAGTCCCGTGTACCATCTCTACTGATACGTTGAGGGATGCCCTTAACCTCATCTATTGGAGACAAGGTGAATCTCCAGTTATAATCTCCCAGAACATCAATTTTCGCTAGGTGCTTCTTGACATGGGCAACGAGGAAGTATTGGAGAAGGGAGTTCTACGAACCAAGGGACCCATGACTATGAAAGGTCTCTCTCCATCCTGGAAGTACCTTATGGTCCACTTGGTTGATAGTTTTGGCGGGAGTTCTGGTGGTTTGGACCAGATCAACTCCTTTCAAGCAGAGATGGCGTACTGCTTGTGGAATGGATTGAGGGTAGATTTCGAGAACATATTGTTCAGAAGCCTTGTCTTCAAGTTGAAAGGTAACAGGGGTCCCTGCATACCCTTCTCGCGATTTCTATCTCTATGTTTTAAGTTGATTCTGGGCAGAGAAGAATACAAAAATACACAATCTTTATACTCTGTGCCAGAATTGTTGAGGAATCTGGACAACCTTGTGTCCACAACTGATGTGGTCCAGATTCTTCTGAGAATGTTGCTGGCATTCTCTAAAACTGATGCACCACCACCATGTGAGTCAGAAAGACAACTGGGCGGGCCTCAAAATAATGAGGGACCTACCAGTTCGTCTGCAGGTATTGTGACTGTTGCTGAACCTGGAGATCTCCCAACAGGTATCCAGGCTGTTCCAAAGGCAAGAAGGTCTACCAAGAGTCGAAGGAACAGATCGGAACTTGCTACATCTGGCTAGTCATAGCCAGTGATCGTGGTTACAGAATCTGAAGCCCATGATATTGCAACTGAGAAAAAAGCAGTTGTAGTTGAGGCTCCAGTGACCTCTTTCCATGGAGAAGATGCTTTGGCAACGGATCCTAGAACTGATGAAACCACTGAGGAAACTCAAACGGGTCATCAGGAGTCTGAACAACTTGTTCAGCCACCCCCAACATTTATGGATCGTGGCATAAATGAGGGTGAGTTTCAACTTGAGTCTTCAGACTCATCTAAGACTGAATCTGACCAGGAGATGGCTGATGCAACTGTACTTAATCAGCTCCCTTCTCTCCTTGGTCAGCCCCAAGAACCACAACTTTCAGTTTCACCAAATTACTCATCTCTACAAGAAATTCCACCACATGCTTCCAGATCTCTACTTAACTCACTCTTTGTGCCTAGAAATAGGCACATACTTACACCACCGTCGCCGACGTTCACACCTGAGCATTCTCAGCATGAACGTCAACTTGAATCTCTTCCCCTTCTTTCTTCAACAACTCCTCTTCCATCAACTGGTGCTACTACAACTGGAGAACCAGTGGTTGAGATTCAATACTTTGGTGGACCCAAAAGAACAACTGAGAACCCTGATGTCTATCAGTATGGTCATCCAGAGCATATGGAGATGCTGAATTTGTTGGAGTATAGGCAACACAAGAACAAGGCAGAAACATGCTGGGAGTATGTATTGCAAAACCTGATCAAGTTCAAATAAAATATTGAAGAAAGATTGGGCTTCAATCTGGAAGACAAACAGCCAATTTCATCTGTTGCCAAAAGAAGGAAAATTGGCGAAGGGCCATCTGTATAATTTTCCTTTTATTAATCTGCTTGTAATTTTATTTACTTTCTTGTAACTTCATTGTAAAATTATGTATATACAAGTTGCCAGATTGTAATCCACAAGTTAGATAACTGATAAGATCTACAAACAATTAAAATTGAACCCAAGGCCTTTGATGATCTATAAAAATGTCTTGGAAAATTAATAGGTTTTATCAAACTTACACTTGTATAGAAACAAGTTTGAAAATACTTGGCAATATTTCAGGACAATTAGGGGGAATTTGTTAGGTCCAGTTTTACTGAAAACTGGATCTCTCCAGTTGCATCTGGAGAGCATGAATAATTGTCCGAAATATTTGAAGTCCAGTTGCAATGTACAGTTTATGCAACTGGCGACTTCCTCTAGTTGATGCCTTTACAAAGCTTTCTACCAGTTGACTTTCTACCAGATTAATTAACTGGAGATCCTCCAGTGTAAATGCCTTTACAAAGCTTTACACTGATTACGAGGAGGACCTTTTTACACTACATCCTTTTACCCGGATAATAATCATGTCTGTGGATAAAAGTGCGAAGATGTAGAGTGGTTGAATAAACTAACTTTGTCTTAATTTATTTAGCACACACACAAAGAATTATTTACTAATACTTTTGTGTGCTGTCAAACATATTTGTACGTCGAAGTTGAGATCCCAATGCTCAACCTTTGACTATAAATAGAGGTCCTTGCCCAAGCATTTCAACAACTTTGCAAACACATACATTCTGCAATATTGTTGGTGAACTTGTGCAATATTCTCTCAATCGCAAAAAAGAACATTTCACAACTCTAAGTGTTTCGATTGTTAAGAGAATTTCCAAGTATAAATCAATTGTATTTCATAGGTTGTTAGGATATTTACATTCATGTATTATCTTGGTTCCGCAACAACCTTGTATTTTATTTAACAATTAATAAATAAAATACACTTGAAAAATTACATATTGTCTCACCAATTAACTTTACTTATACTTTACATTATTGCATTGTATTTACTTATTCGACTTGTCACCTTAATAAGTATAACTCTAGTTAACCTGGTACACTGTTCACTTTAAACTGGTCACGTCCAGATTAAGTGAAAGTGTTGCAAAGTACACTCACCATTGACATAGAGGTGTCTTCAGCACTCATCTATTCGTAGTTGGGACTTACAAGATGTCTATATTTGAAGAAGGTGCCTCTATGAAGATGCAAGCTAATCAAGCTTTGCACATCCCATTTGCATCAAAATTCCCAATCATCACTGAAATTCTAAATCACCATCCACTAAATATAGCTCTCACCAACTGAGCTATAGTTCCAGAAAAGTACGTCTTCGACTTATGGGAATCTATTGTGTATACAAAGGCCGACAAAAGAAAGAAGTCTGAAGACTACTTCCAATATACATTGGAATCTGAAGGAAAGTACTATCTATGCAAATTAATCTAGAACAGTTCAGATCAATCCTAGGGTTTCCCGAACAAGAAGAATATGAAGAACTGCCATCTGTTGAAGAAATGTTGGCTGCAAGCCCTTGGATATGAAGGGGAATTGGGATCTTTGAGAGATTTTAAGAGAATGAATGTTGCTACTCTCTGGCACACCATGTATAATGTTTTAAATACATGCTTGATGCCCTCCCAGAAAGGGTTTGATGCAATGACAAAACATTCATTGTCATTATATTATGCAGTCACCCACAATGTGGAGTGTGACTATGCCAAGATTATTTGGGAGAAGATGGCACAAGTGGTTAAAGCCAAAGACAAGCAAGACAAGAAATACATCCCATACATCAGATTCTTCACATTACTGATTGAATATGTTCTTGATTCAACTAATGTAATTCCCAAATTAGATGACTCATTCAAATGTGTCATTGCGATGTATAAGTCTAATCTCAGAGGCACAGGCAGTGAGCTTGCAAAATCTTTTCCAATACCACCATTATTGATAAATCTTGTTCGAGCTAACAATCCCCATCTTAGGACATATAGAGAGTGGTTAGACACAGATATGGGGTCTGAAAGCCGACAGACTCCTACCCCAACTGTGCATAGGTCGCCAAGTGAGGGTCCTAGGATATCTAAAAGAAAAAGAGGGGATAGAGGAGAGGGGACTGTTGAGCAACCAAGGAGGAAAGCTAAAAGAGTATCATTTGAAACTCCTATCACACCAACCATCTCATCTTCCCAAACAACACCACCACCATCACAATCAACACCATCAATTCCTACAACACCTTCGACACCACTTCCTTCCATTTTTTCTCTAATTCAACCAATTCTTTCTCCACCACATCTATCAACAATTCTTGAAACCACATCAAAAATTCCCGCTCCCATTCCTGGGAAAAGATTAAAAATGCAGGCTAGAAGGATTAAGTCTAAGTCCAGTTTGTTAAAACTTACAAAGAAGAAGCACACGAAGAGACACTATGCTTCATCTTCTAGCTTGTAGAGAAATGAGTCGGGTACACTTGAAGTTGATCAATCTTTTGGTACCTCGACAAATTTTGATGAAGACCATATCACACAAACCATAGCAAGTGTGATATCAATTGTTAATTATGGGGAATAGGGCACTGGAGATGAGGTTGTGCCGGAGGTACAAGGAGGAACTGAGGGAGGAGTTGAAAATACCCGAGAGGTTGAGAGGTCCTGGCTAGGACAAGGGTAATAAGAAAACGTTAGCCCTCCATTAGATGAAACCAATGAGTCTAGCCGGGATGAAAACCTAAGGGTAGAAGTCGAGAACTTCCCACTCTTGCATGCACCAACATCTCCCAACCATTCTGACTCCTCACAACAGGAGTTAGTCTCAGATATGCATGGGGAACAACCCTGTCACCACACTCTCCTCATTTGGAGGATGAGAAGTGTTGAAATAAGAGAGGACCAACCCCACCTCTCGCCTTTATTTCGTGCACGGGAGTCTAGATCTCCTAGGGACACGGACCTACAAGCTCAGTTTAGTATTGAAGCAGGAACAAGCGGAGAGGGACCCACTTTGTGTGACCCTCTAGGACAGTTTGGAAGTCCTGCCTTAGCTAACATCATGCCAGCTTTAGCCGTAGGCAACAGTACTCAAACCGAGACTGAGAGACAGTATGAACGCCAAGGTGACACTGTTGTTTCTAAGGATCAACCTGAGACTGTATTAACGGGCATTCTCAGTGACCCCGGTGTTGTGAGTGGCGTTACCCAACAACAAGTCCCGGAAAGTGATTTATCACAGTCTAGGACACACTTGGATTCTGGTTGTGAAGCCATTGAATCTCAAACTGCTGGTGAGGGTTTACCCCAAGGATCTGCAGGAAATCCTGAAACAACTTCGGCTGGTTTAGGTCACACCACCAGTGTGCCAAAAACCTTCGGGTTGGTTCCACCTTCTATACAAACACCAACACCACTTCAAACAACACCAACACCACTTCAAACAACAACAACACCCCAACAAACTTCATCAACCTCAAAACAACAAGATAAAGACAACACATGCAACCATTTAATAAACATCTTGAGGGCTGAAGGTGAGAACATAAATCTGATTGATAGGGGGTGTCGAATGCTCTGGAGTTGAGGGAAAGAGAAATACAGCATGCAAGTCAAGTTGAAGCTTTGAAAGAGCAAGTGCAATCTCAGAAGGCTGAATATGATGCCAAACTTGCTGCTTTCGAGCTCAGGTTAATTGCTCTTGAGTCTTGCCGACCGGCCTCGATTTCTACCAGACGGGATGATCCAGATTCCGATGATCACCCCGAGGGGGAGAACCAAGGAGATGGTCAAGCTAGTGTAGAGGCAAGAGCTGAAGAAACAAATGTTGATGTAGAGATGGGGGAAAGGACTGAAGGAGGAAATGTTGATGTAGTTGAGGAGGATGATCAAGCTGAGATAGATAGATTAGCCGAATGTAGGGATAGATCTGATGTAATGTGGAAAGGACTTTGTTTGAATGTGGAGGAGATTGAAAATGCTGAACAAAGGGAGGAAATAAGGAAAAGATTGGAAGAGGTGTTTGGGATGGGAGAGATAGAAGGAGAGGAGGAAGAAAGTGAGTTCATTGATGAAGATGTAGTTGATGAGGCTTTAATAGAATTTGCTGATGGAGAGGCTGACGCAGTGTTGAATTGGCTTTAATATAAGACAACATAGTGTTGAATGTTTCGGAATTTGTTGAGACTCAAAAATCAACTGATGAACCAGTGTTTGAAGAATTTGCTGATCTTGACTATTTTACCACTGGTACTTTAGGAAGAAATGAATTTGAAGAGTCAACAATTATGTCTGTGTCTACTCCAAAGCAATACTCTTTCAATGATTTTGAAGGGTTTGATGAGCTAAGAAAAACTCCAAATGCTGTCTCTCAAGATTTCAAAAAGTCTACATTTAAACAAGTGTTAAGAGAAGCCATCATTTCTGAAGAAGAACCACTTCCTGACTACTTTCCTACAGAACTAACCGAAGAACAATAGAACTTCGTGAATAGGGGGTACTTCCTCAGAGATCAAGCTAGAATGGTTGTGCTTGGTATTAAGCTAAAGCAAGCTGCAATCAAATCAAGATTCTTGGAAGAAAGAGCATTTCCAATCTTCTGCGGAGCTACTAAGGTTGTCAAAGTGGGAAGACCTGAATTTGCTGTTATGTACAAGTTTAAGGATCCAAAACAAGTTGACGAATACAGATCTCTCCTTAAACTTGTCGATAGCTACAATCCAAGTATTCTTGAAGATCAGAGGAAGTACAGGATAATGGTGCTAATCAGAGTGATCTTGATAAGAAAGACTCACATCTCGATACTTTGTTTTCATGTCAAAGGAGAGAATGGTTTGATCTATAGATTCAATGAAGCTCATTTCAAACTTCTGCCGGTTGATGACTTGATTTTCCTCTACAACCACTATGTGAATGCTATTCAAAGATATCATGAAGATCTAATTGCCTTTGATGCAGTGAAGAGGTACATGTCTAGCGTCATTCAACATGCATCATTGGAAGATTTTCAAATTGGGTTTGAGTTTGTTAAGAGGAAGATTAATGTCCCGTATCTAGATCAAAGTCTTTACACAGAAGACGTAGAAAGATTGAATATTGGTCATGTTCTCGATTAACCAACACTTGGTATAGTATTTTTCAACAACAAGAAGAAGAAGATCTTTCTCAAAATGTGCGACCTTGCTTCTTACTCTGATGGAACCCTTGAATTCTGTAAGAATGTGTTGTATTGCTTATCCGAAGATGAAGAATCAGATCAAAAGAAAGCTCTACTTGGTAAAGCAATCAGCAAGATTGATAAGAGGCTGGGTTTCAGGGAGAGTATTAGAATGTTAAGGGAAGCAAAGAATGTTAAGAAATCCAAGAACATTAAGAGGAGAAGAGGAGGATGCTGGATCAAGTATGAACCTAGTAATGTTTTGGGACCACACAACATTCCTCCTAGAAACTATGAAGCAAACATGGTGGTCCCCGAAGATAAACCTGAAGGTGATAACTGGTTCTGGCATTCACATGAGAAAAGACCAAGGAATCGAGCCTAAAGACTGTTGAATCTTGGATACATTTTTGACAAATCACTACTAAGGGGGAGATTGTTAGAAATATAATTTCTAGTAGTTGATTTGTATGTTTATAATGTTTTATACTTATTTGTATTTCTTATAAGTATGGAAGGAGGACTAGTGTAAATTGTATAGGAAGTATATAAAAGCCCCTCCATAGCTTTGAATTGTAACTTTGATCACATTTCATGCTATCCAATCTTTCCACACACTTACTTTTCTCTCTCGGCACATACACACACTAACACACACACAACCTCCATTAACACACACTAAAACACATAGTAAAGCTCAACTACATACATTACACCGGTAACCCTTATATGCGTCACCTACTTATAATCCTTCAAGTATACAACATCAACTCTTCTCTTCCAACCTCAATTCCATGTATTTTAAACTAGCCAACCCAACAACATTGACTGCCAAGCACTTCATTCCTCTACTACCTTTACATTACATTTAACTTCATATACATCATAATCATCATAAGCATTTAATACGGCTATCACTTTCCACCAATGTAAGGTGCCCTATTGTTGTGTAGATCGTAATAAGATGTGATTCGTTATGTCAAGATTGCGGAATCCTCTTGAGATAACTAGATTGCTATTGCCTTTTGTTGATTAATAAGCAATTAACCAACCCAAGGAGACGCACAAGGCTTGTGGTTCGTGTAGGAGGTCACACGAACGAACAAATAACCTTGATTCGTGTATAATCACTAAGATCTAAAAGGATTAGAAACGATTAATGAAGATTAACCTAATTCCGTAGATTAGGTCTTGTATTTATACTAGTTAAGTATTGGATCGTGTGGGCTTAGGCCTTAATCGAAGATTAGGCCCGAAACAATAAGTCAATCGACTTACCTTGTGCTGACGTCAGCACGAGGTTGTTCCTACATACTGATGACGTCAGCACGAGGGACGACCTTTGACTCTTTGTTTAGCTTCGTTTTGCTCGTACATAACATCCAATCATCGTTCAAGTGTTCTACGACACTTATAAACCTTGATTCTATGTTCTTGTACCTGCAAAACAATATATAAAACACAAACACAATACAAAACACAAACAGATATAATATTGAAGTTCAAACATAATCATTAAATATCAACACAAGTTCTTATTTAAATGATTACAAACATAGTTCCTAAAACATAACCAATAATCAAATCTATGTTGCGATTGTCATTACGAATCTGCATCTACAGACTCCCCCTTGACGATTGCAACTAGATCTCTTTAAAGTCTTCGAACTTGAACTTCGAAGCTATCCATTAAATAAAAGTCTTGTGCTATTCGCATGAATTCTCTCATGTAAACAATGTGCGAGAATGTTACGATAGCGCCTTTCTTCAACTCTCCAAAAGTCCACAGCTGAACAAGGTGTATCCAAAAGTCTTCTCTGATCACCTATTGACAAGTTGACAACCTGCATTGGATCATACATGCGTAGCAACATTTGTTTCTGTGAATCATCAACGAACATCTGTGCTTCGCCTGACTTGATATCTATTTGCCAAAATGTCGTCTCTGTCAGCATATCTTGATCCCATCTGATAGCGGGAACCTTCTTAACACATTTAATCCTTCGTTGTTTAAAACGAAATGTGCCATCTTGATTCTTAATCTTCTTCTTCGGTGTAGGTTTAATCGACCTATCTTCAGGCTTCAAACCTCTATCGCTGAAATTCCAAATTCTTTCACTTCGGAATCTATTCCAATAGATATCTGCAAGTCCATTACTCTGAAGATTAACGAACCATCGTCTTCCCAAATCTATCATGTCTGAATCACTAAGAGAGTGAAAATGTCTTTGACTCATAGACATATACTGGCATCCCTCCTTTCTCTTGATAACAAATAAATCGATTCTCTGATCATAAAACCAACTTTGTATCACTGAGAAGTACTTGGGTGCATCCTTGTCTGAGATAAAATCCCAAAACATTGATGGTTTATATGTATCACGTATTATCAAACCAGTATGTCCTCTATAACCTGCAATCAGTCTATTAATTATAAACTCATGATCTTGCTCCACCGGAGGTATATTTAATCTTCCAAGATCAACCTCTCGCGTAGCATCTATATTCCAGTATAGATCAAAAATATTATCATGTCCTTCATCAACTATGTTTGCATATACAGCAAATCTCAAACTTTCAACATTCTTAGGTTCATCTGGACTGTCTCTGATTGGATTAAGATTGAGATGTTCCACTTCAGCTATTGGTTCAACTTGAATGACTTCATCTTCATTAAAGACACGTTCAAAGTCATAAGGTATATCAAGTAACCTTTTTCTATCAGCTTCTGAAGTAATGAACTCTCCTTCTTCTATATCTTCATCATTGATACTTTCTAAATCTTCTTCAGCATCAAGATCATCCAATGCACCTATCCTTTGAAGCTTATCTGCAATTCAAACGATTTACATATATAAAGATAAAGAACATATTTGGATCATTCACTAGCTTTTCTCGAATCTCCCTTTCTATTCTATTAGAATTAGAATCGGAATTACCTGAATTGGAATCTTCCTCATCATCATTATTTGGATCATCAGGATCTGCATCTAGAGCGGTCATCACAGCTTTGCCTTTATCTTCAGTCCTAGAAGTACTAGCACCAGCTGTACCAGCAATCTCTGACTCTCTTTGTCTTGACGACTCCCCCTGAATATTTGCAGTCTCTGTATCCATAACATCATCACCAGCATCTTGACCTTGACCCTGATTCTCTGGCTCACCATCTGTTTGTTGTTGATTTGGATCTTGAGCTCAATCTTGATCATCATGATCATCATCTCTAGTCTTCTTAGCAAGCTCATCATCCTTACAACTACTTTTATCTCCCCCTTGAGCCAAGAATTGGTCAAGTCTAGATCCAAGAGAATGAACAAGAGCTGTCATTACGTCCATCTCTTCTTGATGCTTAGCAGCTTGGAGCTGTAGCCGATTCTCCAAAGCTGTAACCCTCAACTGTAACAACTTTTTCTCTGAAAACAAATGACTCAGCTGCACTTGAACAGGAGCAACTGGACATGACGTAGAAGCAACATCAAATGTAGAAGCATGAGGTGGCATCGTAGCTTCAAAAAAAGGCATACAAGCACTGAAAGTTCCTGTGGGAGCATCTAGTCCTTGCCTAATAGCTTCAAAATCTGCATGACTGGAGGGCAAGCGATCTAAAGGCTGCCATGATTGCATTGTCTTGCACTCTTTGAAGACTCCACAAATCATGCGAACTGTCCTCCACAGATGATTGATCTCCTGAGACTGAGTCATAACATTGTCACTTGTCTGCTCTTGACTCTTTAAGATTTGTTTGAGTATGGAGAGATCATCTGGAGAAAGCCCAGTTGCAGAGACTTCCTTAACTCCTTCAGGAACATCCTCCCTTCCTTTGCCAACTTCAGGGTCAGATCAGATATAGCAGTTGAGTGTTCAGACACTTTGCTGGCCAGTGTATCCAAACTGCACCTCAACCGATCGATCTCAGATGTAATTGGAGTGAGATCAACCTGGGCGCTGCAATCTTGGTGATCTCAGACATCACCTTTTCAATCAAATTGTTCTCACTGGCAGTCAAAGTTTCTTGGATCTTTAGACCCACTGAAGAGGCCAACTGACTACCAAGCTCTGTCAGGCCAGGTTTGTTACATAGATCTTGCACCTGCCTTTCCAGATTCTTAATATCAACCTCTGATGATCTGACAGTACTGTTCAGCAGGTTGGATATTGAAGATGTGACTCCAGATTGAGTCAGTGCGAATGCCTCCCTTAAAGATGTTGCTAGTTGGTTGGAGGATTCCACTAACTCGTTCAGCTTGCCAAACACCAAGTCCTCATTGGCAGAGAACTTGTTGATCCCCAGGTCAACCACTTTAACATTTTGCAAATGATCCTTTTGGTACCTGGAGAGGGACTTGGTGTTTTTATCAAGTGTCTTTTGAATCTCTTCCACCCTCGTGAGAAGGTTCGAGAGATCGGCTTGGAAAGACACAAATTGGCTTTCCAGTGACGGAGGAGAAGAAGTCACTGGACCAGCCCTGAAAGCTACTGCTGCAACTGGACGAGGTATGACAATATCTGGTTCTCCAGTTGCAGTAGCGTCAGTTGATAGAAGAGGAGGGTTTGTAGAAATGAAGGGAAGAGATTCAAATTGTCGTTCATGCTGAGAATGCTCAGGTGTGAACAACGGCGACGGTGGTGTTAGGATGTGTCTATTTCTAGGCACACCTATAGAAGAAAGTAATTGGGGAGAGGCGAATATAGGAGGTATATCTAAGCTTTATACATTTGTTGGGGAAACTAAAACATGTGGTTCTTAGGGTTGACCAAGGAGAGAAGGGAACTGATCAAGTACAGTTGCATCAGCCATCTCCTGGTCAGATTCAGTCTCAGATGAGTCCGAAGACTCAAGCTGAAACTCACCCTCATTTATGCCAAGATCCATAAATGTTGGGGGTGGCTAAACAAGTTGTTCAGACTCCTGATGACCAGTTTGAGTGGCCTTAATGGTTTCATCAGTTATGGGATCCGTTGCCGAAGCATCTTCTCCCTGGACAGAGGTGACTCAACTACAACTGCTCTATCCTCAGTTGCAGTATCATTGGCAGCGGCTTCAGAGACCACAGTCACAGGTTGTGACTGGTCAGATGTAGCAAGTTCAGATCTGGATCTCCTTCTGCTTTTGGAAGATCTTCTTGCTTTAGGAATCGCCTGGACTCCAGCTTCTGCCACAGTCACCACACCAGCAGACGAACCGGTGGGTCCCTCATTATTTTGAGGCCCGCCCAGTTGCCTTTCTGACTCACCAGATGGTGGTGCATCAGTTCGAGGGAATGCAAAGATCATTCTCGGGGAAATCTGGACTTCATTAGAAGTGGACACCAGATTGTCCGGATTCCTTAACAGTTCTGGCACAGAGAACAATGATTGTGTATTGTAGTACTCTTCTCTGCCCAGAACATGAATGAAACAGAGGGACAAAAATCTTGAGAAGGGGATACAAGGACCCCTGTTGCCCTTCAGCTTAAACACCAGGCTCCTGAACAAAATACCAGCAAAGTCCACCCTCAGTCCATTCCAGAGGCAGTAAGCCATCTCTGCCTGGAAGGAGTTTATCTGGTCCAATCCACCAGAACTCCCTCCTAAACTCTCCACCAAGTGGACCATAAAGAACTTCCAGGATGGTGAAAGCCCTCTCATTGTAATGGACCCTTTGGTCTTCAAAACATCCCCTTCTACCATCTCCTTATTCCCCATGTCAAGGAAGACCTGACGGAAATTTATATTGGAGGGAATCACCACTGGATTTTCATTATTTCTCCAGTAATTGAGGTTAAGGGCTTCCCTCAATGTTTCAGCAGTGATGGTACACGGGACCGACCCATCCTTTAAAGAAAATGAGATGGATGAGCAGTCCTTAGAGAGAGAAGCAGTGTACCAGAACTCGCACAAGTAGTCGTGAAACAGCTTGTTTGGGTTCAAAGAGAAGGCATCGCTAAGGGGAGAAATCCGGAGAAAGGATTGGATTCTCCTTATAAGAGAGTCAGCGACCTGGTGCCCTTAAAGAGATGCCATTGGATTATTTGGATTTAATTTGATAAGTTTAGAACTAATGGGAGCACCAGTGGCACATGTAACATTTTGTTATGGATTGTACTCAGCAGTGAGTAGATGCACATCACGAGAACGAGATGAAGAAGAAGATGATTTAGGAGCCATTTGTGAAATTGGATTTAGGGTTTTGGACTTAAAGAAGAAAGAGAGAAAGGGATCTCGAATTGTGAATGATTGGAAGAGTAAATGAAAGGAATTTTGAGTGAAGTAAATGAGACGGATATTTGGTGGGGGTATATATAGGCAGTAAAATATTGCCAAGATATATACGAAAAGATATTTTAGTCCCCAAAAGTTTGAAATAATTTGTAAAAAAAAAGTGATTTTCTGAAATTTTGAGAATTCAAAAATATTTAATACCTCCCATCAAGCATTTAATGCTACGACGGCTGGTATTCCCACTCACCCACTAACTTCATCAATACCCATAAAAAGTGCAGTACATTTCAGCAAAAAGTCTTGACACGTAAGATATGTCAGGTGACGTTTGTGAGTGCGAGGTGTGCACTCGAGTAACATCACGTGTCACAAGTATCCACCAAGTAAAACATAACGTTATGAAATCTGGCTGACCACCGTTTTGAGACAAGACCAAACTAGCAAGCTGGAGAAATTTTTCAGATGTCAGTTTCAACTGATGACTTTCAGTTGCATTTTTCAACAAATTTTATTTTGAAAAATATTTTGAGTCTTTTCCCCCTAAAAATGTGATCCATTTGATCAATGACTAGTCTTTGAGTACATCAAGGCGTTCAATCTCCAACCAATCAAGGATCACCTGGACCATCCTCAACTGAAGGGCCTTTCCAGTTTAATGAGGATTTAACATACCCAGTTCACTGATGAGATGTTTAATAGTTTTCTCATCAAGAGGTTTTGTAAAAACATCAGCTAACTGTTTATCAGTGGGGATGAAATGTATTTCAATGTCTCCTTTCATAACATGATCACGAATGAAGTGATACCTGATATCAATATGCTTTGTCTTTGAGTGCATCACTGGATTGTGAGATATAGCAATTGCACTGGTGTTGTCACTAAAGATTGGGGTTCTTGTGAATTTCATACCATAATCAAGTAACTGGTTTTTGATCCAGAGAATCTGGGCACAGCAACTAGCCGCAGAAATGTATTCTGCCTCAGCAGTAGAGATTGAGACCGAAGTCTGCTTCTTAGTGGTCCAACTCACCAGTTTTCCCCCTAGGAAGTGACATCCACCAGTTCTGGATTTTCTATCAATCTTACAACCTGCATGATCTGAATCTGAATAACCCATTAGATCTAACCCTGAGCCTTTGGGATACTAAAGACTAAGGCTAGGGTACCCTTTTAGGTACCTGAAAATGCGTTTAACAGCATGTAAGTGTGATTCTTTTGGATTTGCCTGAAATCTGGCACATAAACATGTTGCAAACATTATATTTGGTCGACTGGCAGTTAAATACATCAGTGAACCAACCATTCCACGATATTCTTTTTGGTCCACTGGTTTGCCATTTGGGTCAGAGTCCAAATTTAATGGAGCTGAAATAGGTGTGGTTTTTGATGGGATAGAATCATATTTGTATTTTTTTAACAAATCTCTGACATATTTTTCTTGATTAATAAAAATACCATCCATGGTTTGTTTGATTTGTAAACCTAAGAAAAATGTTAATTCACCCATTAAACTCATCTCATATTCTTGAGACATAATTTTTGAAAACCTTTTACACATTCCATCATCAGTTGACCCGAATATAATATCATCAACATAAATTTGTACCAGCAAGATATTACCTTTTTCTTTCAAGATAAACAAGGTATTATCTATTGCACCTCTTTGAAAACCATTTTTGAGAAGATGTTTAGTTAGAGTATCATACCAGGCTCTTGGGGCTTGTCGAAGACCATATAAAGCTTTGTTCAGTCTATATACCTAATGAGGATGCTTTTCATTTATGAAGCCTGGAGTCTGTGTAACATACACTTCTTTTTCCAACGTGCCATTCGGAAACGCACTTTTTACATTCATCTGGAAGAACTTGAATTGCAAGTGAGCAGCATAAGCCAAGAAAATTCTGATGGCTTCAAGTCTTGCAACTGGAGCAAAAGTTTCATCAAAATCAACACCTTCTGCTTGACAATAACCCTTGGCAACCAATCTAGCTTTGTTCCTTATAACGTTGCCATCTTCATCCATCTTGTTTCGGTAGACCCACCTCGTTCCAATGGGTTCTCTCTTTAACCCTGGAGGACAAGGAACAAGCTCCCAAACATTGTTCCTTTCGAACTGGTTGAGTTCTTCTTGCATAGCTTCAACCCAGCTTGGATCTGCCATAGCCTCGTCAATCTTCTTCGGTTCAATCAGAGATAAGAAGGTGACGTTCAAGCATTGATCACTTGTGGCTCTTCTAGTCTGAACCCCACTATCTGGATTGCCAATAATCTGCTCGATGGGATGAGCAGCTGTCCATTTAGTGTATTGACTAGGTTGATATATTACAACATCAGTGCAAGACACCTGACGATCTCCAACAGATGTAGCAACTGGGGGAGGATCAGTCCAAACTACTTCAACTTCATCATCAGTGTCAACTGAAGAGTTAACATGATTTTCTTTAAACAAAGGTATATCTTGAAGAACTGGAGAAGCTTGAACTGGTTCTGATGTTGTTGTGGCACGTACATCAGATCCAATTACCAGTTTTTCAGGTAGGTTAAAACTGATAGAAGGATAAAATGAGGTGTCACTGAAGTTCTTTTTTTCTTTAGCTGGTTCCATGACTTGATGTCTGGAAACATTTTCTGGTGTACTAACTGATTGATGAACCTGATCAGATACACCAAAATCAACTGGGAAAACTAAGGATAAATCAAGGGTTGGTCTTTTGTTGATTGCTTCATTTGATTCATCGAATGTGACATGAATTGTCTCATGTACCTTTTGGAGTCTATAATTATAAACTCTATAGGCTTTTCTAATATCTGAATACCCCACAAAGACACCTTCGTCAGCTTTTGCATCAAATTTTCCCAACTGACTGGAATCGTTTAAGACGTAAACAGGACAACCAAATACATGGAAGTATCCAATATTTGGTTTACGATTCCTGAGGACTTCATAGGCAGTCTTCCTGTGTCTCTTGACATAAACTGACCGGTTTTGGGTGTGACAAGCAGTTGCCACAGTTTCAACCCAAAAACAGGTGGGAAGACCAGATTCAGATAACATACTTCTGGCAGCTTCAATCAATGTGCGATTATTCCTTTCAACCACACCATTTTGTTCTGGAGAACGAGCTGACGAAAAGTTTTGAGAAACGCCAGTGTCAGTGCAAAATGTCTCCAATTCTTTATTAATGAATTCTGTACCATTATCACTTCGCAACTGACACACTTTCTTGGTATACTTGAGTTCAATTCGCTTGACGAGAGAGATAATTTCACCAGGTACATCACTCTTTGATCTGATAAATATCACCCAACAAAATCTGGTGTATTCATCGACCACAACTAAAGTGTACCTCTTACCAGCTTTAGTTTGAACATTCACTGGACCAAAGAGATCCATATGAAGCATGTGAAGAGGTTCAGTGATACTGAAATTCTGCCTGGTCTTGAAACTGGCTCTTTTCTTTTTGCCCATTTCACACCCTAGACATGGCTTCTCCCTTGTAAAGGAGAACAAAGGTATCCCATCAACCAGTTGCTTCCTTGACAACTAGTTGATATTTTTGAAATTAAGATGGGATAACCGTTTATGCCACAGCCATTTGGTGTCCTCATCAGCCTTGACATAGAAACAATGCTCTTTTGGAGCAGGCTCCATGTCCATGATGTACATATTCCCTTTTCTTGGTGCAATCATGACTACCTTCCAATCCTTGTTAAAAACAGTGCCTTGAGCAATGTCGAACAGTACCCTATATCCATCATCACAAAGTTGACTGACACTTATCAGGTTATATTTCAAACCATTGACAAACGCAACTTTTGTGAACTGGATCTGCCCATTGTCAACAACACCATATCCTTCAGTTTTCCCACTTCCATCATTACCAAATGTCACTGCTGGTCCATCGCAAACAGTGAACTCTTACAGAAGGGGCTTACATCCGGTCATAGTCCGGCCAGCTGCGCTGTCCAGATACCAAATATTCTTCTTTCGATCGCCTTGCACACCCAAGTAAGTAATTAGTTATTTTTGTGAACCCATCTTTTCTTGATGGGTCCACTGGACTTCTTCTGAGAAGTCCCAGGTGCTTGACTTGGTGTAGAACTGGATGAAGAAACTGGAGGGTTCTCTCCAGTTTCTAGAGTAAAAACAATTGGTTTTAGTGGAACATTGACCTCCTTTTTCTTTTCGATGTTTGCTCCTTTCTGAGCAGATTGTTTTGTTTTTTGTTTATGAGGAGGAGTTTTGACATTTTGTTTTTCAACAGAAGAAGATGCAACTCCTTACAAATTTTTAATTCTGGCAGCACAACTTTGTACCTGCCTTGACAAATTTTGGAGTTGATTCTCCATTTTTAACAAAATGTTTTTTTCATCAGGCTGCTGGCCTATGGACTTGGGTTCAGCGGGGGTTTTAGTCTTTTGAGTTGACGACTCATTTGACTTATTGGCTGGAACTTTAGCCTTCTTGGCTCCAGTTTTGACCTCAACAGGGTTGGTCTTAGTGAATTCAGATTTGACAGTGTCAGAGGAATCATAAGGAGTTTCAACCCTAACAGATTCTGGCAATTGGTGAATTGTGTGTAAAACAGCTGCCATCTGAAGATCACCAGATTTCCAAGCAGTTTTTTTAGCATCAATGGTTTTAGAAAAAGCGTCATAATTTTTACCAGATGCTTGTACCCAAGAATTGATAACCATGTGTTCCTTTTCAAGATCAAATTTTAGTTTTTGGTTATCTCTTTCCAATGCCTCATTTTTCAAATCTGACTCTTTAAGAGCCAACTGCACACTTTGCAATTCATTTACTTGACCTTTCATGTTGTTAAATTCAACCAAAACTGTTTCTAAGTATCTTTCACAGTCAGTTCTCATGGTGTCAACAAATAACAAGTCATCATTCAATGATTCAGCAATATCCAGTTTCAATTCTGAATCTATCTCGACATCATAATCCCTTACCTTCTTTAAAATGATGTCAACCCATCTTCCTGACACAACATCATCTTTCACCACTGGTTGTTGATTCTCCAATGCCATGAAACACACATCTCTAATCTCTTTTTCATCATCAGATGAATCATCAGAGAGTTCCCATTTCCCTTCAGTTTGAGCCATCATGCACTTGTTCTTTTCTTTCTCGTTTTCTTGTTCAAGTGACATGAGAGCAATATGTGCCTTAAGTTTCTTGTATTTGGCCTTATAATCATCAGGTTTAACAAAATTTGGAACAATAGGACCAGTTTGGTTGTTCATCTGACTAGATCTGCATTCCTTCATGAAATGGCCTTTCTCACCAGATTTGTAGCAGGTAAGATTAGCCTTATCCATAGAAATTGAACTGGAAGCATTATTGGACCCATTAAATCGATTAGATTTATGCTTAAACCTATTAAAGGTTTTAGTAATCATGGCTACCAGATCATCATCGTCAGTTTCCTCACAACCATCACTGAGATTTGTGGTTAGGCCAGAGTTCAGTAAGTTGTTTAACATTTCCTTCATAGAATGTGACTGGACATTCTCAGTAGACATTAAAGCAGCACAAGGTTGCCTAGAAAAGTTGGCAGCCTTGGAACTCTGAGCATGGTTTAAAGCATCTTGCTCAGCCAATAATCTTGCAGCTTCGTTATCTTCAGTGAATCTGAAGGCTCCATAAAGGGAAGCAAGAGTATGGCTATGCAAGGTCTTTCCTTGTGTTAAGACAAGAACCATGTGTGCCCATTTGGATGGCAAAACATCACAAAATTTTTCAAGAAGAATATCCTTATCCTTCTCCACTCCCAAGCCTCTAAGTTGATTAATTAGGCTAGTAAATCTGGTATAAGTACCAGTTAAACTTTCATTGGGAAGAGCAAAGAAGGATTCATACTTCTTGTTAAGAGCAACCTTTCTGGTGACAATGGTGTCATTTCCTCCTTCAAACTGGAGAACTAGTTCATCCCACATAGATTTTGCACTAGGAAATAGCACAAGAGTAGGAATTAGTTCCTCAGGTATAGCCGAAAGGATCATGTTTTTCAGTTTGGTATCAAGATCAACCAATCTGCGATCCTCATCTGACCAATGTTCCTCAGATTTCTCTCTGGTGCCTCTTCTCCCAGTAAGGTCGAGAAGAGGGCTAACACCACTAGACATGGGTATATATGGTCCATCCTTAAGGATTTTCAACATATACCTCTCTATCCCACCAAAATGCAAGAGCATTCTAGCCTTCCATGTACCAAATGTCTCACCATTCCCATCGAATTTGGGAACAGGAGAGTTGGAGTAATGTACATGAACGTGGTTAGCTCCAGGAGTTGGAGGAGGAAGAGGAGGGTTAGTATTTAAAGGAGTAGCAATATTAAGATTAGATTCATTTGGACCAGAACCATTCTCACCTTCAGCAGCCATCGAAGCAGACCTAGGTTATAGAATTGAAACAATTCAACCTGCCTGCTCTGATACCACTTGTAAGTCCCAACTATTACAAGATGGTGAGTGAACTTTGCAACACAATCAATTAATCTGGATATGTCCAGTTTAGATTGATCGTCTACCAGGTTAACTGGAGTAAATGTATTAAGGTGACAGAATACGTAAATTAATACAATGCAATAATATAAATGACAAGTATATAAACTGGTGAGACAATATGTAATTTTCAAGTGTATTTTATTTATTGATTGTTTAAATAAAATACAAGGTTGTTGCGGAACCAAGATAATACATGAATGTAAATATCCTAACAACCCATGAATTACAATTGATCTAAACTTGGAAATTCTCCTAAACAATCGAAACACTTAGAGTTGTGAAATGTTCCTTTTTGCGATTGAGAGAATATTGCACAAGTTCACCAATATTGCAGAATATATGT
This sequence comes from Erigeron canadensis, assembly GCF_010389155.1. Taxonomy (NCBI): domain Eukaryota; kingdom Viridiplantae; phylum Streptophyta; class Magnoliopsida; order Asterales; family Asteraceae; genus Erigeron; species Erigeron canadensis. Next base: position 14,082,182 of record NC_057761.1, read on the forward strand.
ATTTGCAAAGTTGTTGAAAATGCTTGTGCAAGGACCTCTATTTATAGTCGAAGATTGAGCATGGGGATCTCAACTTCGACGTACAAATATGGTTGACAGCACACAAAAGTATTGTTTAAATAATCCTTTGTGTGTGCTAAATAAAGTAAGACAAAAGTTTACTTTATTCAACCACTCTACATCTTTGCACCTTTATCCAGAGACAATATCATTGTCCGGTTAAAAGGATGTAGAGTAAAAAGGTCCTCCTCGTAATCAGTGTAAAGCTTTGTAAGAGCATTTACACTGGAGGATTCTCCAGTTGATTGATCTGGTAGATTGTCAACTAGGCTTCGCTGCCATTGCCAATCTCTGTCTTCCATTTGTTGTCTTTGACTTCAACTAGAAGGTCTTCAGATTCTAGTCTTCTGATCTCAACTGGAGGAAGTCATCAGTTGCTAAACCTGTACAATGCAACTGGACTTCTAATATTTCAGACAATTCCGCATGCTCTCCAGATGTCGCTGGAGAGCTCCAGTTTGGTTTAAACTGGACCTAACAAATCCTCAACCACATTAACAGGGATTTCAGAAGGACCAACATCAACATCAACTGGAGCAGAGGTACATCATTGAGTCCCTCAAACTGATCAGCTCGCTCTTCTTGAGGAGCTTCTCGAGCCTGATACCACCACCAGCAGCAACAACAACGGGTTCTTCATCTTCCCAACCTTGTCTAGGGGGAACATAGTTAGGATCAATCAAATGTCCGAACAGAGGTGGATTATGAACCTCAATCGGAACATTTCTTCCCAACACGTGCTTCATACCTTCAACAAATGCCTTATATGTAAGACGACCAAAATTGAACGTAGGACCGTCAAATGGCAAATCAGCTGCAAAGTGATGAATTATGATCATCACAAATCTCGGAAACAAGTAAAACTTCTTGTCGGTTCCAAATGATCTCATTTGCCTCTCAAAATTATCAAATATGTACTGAGAAAAGTTTTATGGCTTGTTCAACACCAAAGCAACCAACTGAGATGCATTCGGGATATTCATCTGATCGTGACCCGTACTCCGATGACTAATAGACCTCAACAAATAGTAAGCAAGTAGCTTCCATTTGCCGCGAAGATTCTTCCTAAAGTATGGGTGTGTAATGTTTCCAGCATAACCCATACGACGTAGAGCACCGTCACAGAATTCTTCTGTAAACTCAGTAGGACCTTGCTCCATGTCATCAAAACCTAAGCGTAAAATAGTCCTTAAGTCTCCAGCTGAGAACGAAATAGAACGTCCTCCAACAGTAGTGCGAATGTACAAATGATCACCAATCTGCACTGATCGAGCTGAGTTCCAAAACTCCCGAATGAGACTTATCACCAACGGAGGGTTCTCGATCAATGCAAAGTGAATGCGACAACGTGCAAGAAACTGGAGAACACCGTGAAACTCTGGAGTGCACCCCGTCTGTGTAATGCTGAGATCGAGTGCAGCATTATGCTCTTTCGCGAACACACGAGCATTATCACCTTGTCCAGCCATACCTGCACAAAACAAACAAAAATGACAAGAAAAACAATAAGTTTGAAATTGAAAAACAAAAATTAGGGTTTTGGTTTTCTGGTTCGTGATGACGTCATCACGAGGAGGATTTCCCTCGTTGTGACGTCAGTACGAGCCAACATGAAACCCAGATTTGTCAAACTATAAACATCTTCATATCATGATTAAACGAATTAAAACATGATCTTGAACTTGTTTTTATTTAATAACATGCCCAAAAACGAAACAAATTCGATTAAAGATGAACACGAAGTGAACATCCTTCGTGTTCTTCATCTGGTTCGTGTGAATAGTTACCGAAACATATAATCTTCAATTAATCTTGATTTAACACTTATTAACTTAATTTTTTGTTAGATTTAACATGTTAAAACATCGATTAATCCAATTTTAAGTCCAATTTAAGTCCAAATCATCAAAAATCAAATATTTAATCCATGGTTCGTTCGAGTTATTGTTCACGCGAGGAGAATTCAAAAATCGGGCATTATAACGACTCAAAATCGTTAATTTTCATAGTTAAAACATCAAATAATCATCCAAGATTATGAATATACCAACAAATCTGAATGATGAACACAAAAAGGTGGTGAAATCGATCGAATAAGAGGACGAATGAATAGCGGCATGAAGGAGAGGAAGTTCGTGTGGTAATTTAGGGTTTAATTTCAGATAAAAGTAACTAATTAATGTTAAACACGTATTTATATTCGAATCACTATGGGCCGGGCCGAAGACTAACTTCGTGAGCTTCGTGATGACGTCAGCGTGAGGCATGCTGACGTCAGCACGAGGTGATTTCGAATTTTCAGATTTTAAAACCACATAAGCTTCATTCCTTAGCCAAATTTCGCGAATTTTCAGAAATTTAAACAAGGAAAAATTCCAGAAATTCCAGAAACATAAACCTGTATATACTCGTTACTAAAAACCCGTATCTACTCGAATATGCAATCGTAGATCATCCGTACTAACTTGTCATCACAATAATGTATCAAATAAATCTTACATTATTATCTTGACATAAAATCGATCATTTCTTCATTGATGTTTAACTTTAAACAAATGCAAACTTACATCAAAACATATTTAATGTATAATGCATTACAAAATATCATATCAACAACCTATCACATTACATCTTAGGTTGTGATCTTGATAATACAAAAATAACCTATCACACTAAGTCTTAGGCTTTTATAAAAAAGGCAATGATGCATTCCCCATGTAGATTAATCATGATATAACCGATCGTACTTGTTTCAACATGGTATTCAAATGAAATTTGATATATGTAACCTGCACACTTACCAAACTTCATCAATGCATCAAAAACAATAAAAATATCATAAATATGCAAAACAATCAAAATCTTAACCTAACAATCAGTACAAGATCTTATGCAAGTCCAATCTTTGTCAAGCATACTTATCAACCAAAAACAATTGAAATTTCAAAAATTTACTTGAAACATATTCAAAATATTTTGACTTTTCAATTTTCAAAATCATTTCATTTTCTACATTAAACAACTAATGTATTAATTATAAAATCCATCTTTAAAACATACTTACCATAAGCAACAAAACTTATATAATTCACTAAGAATCATATAACTTTCTACAAAATCATTAGATGCTAATTCAATCTCTCGTGCAATAAGAACTAGTTTGACACACAAACTGACACTTATTAGAACAAAAATAAAAAAATAAAAATAAACTAAAACAAAATAAAAACTAAACTACTTTATTTATTTACAAGAAATCTTAGGTTTCTGCAGATTAGATCAGATTAGCATTTACATAAGTCTGCAAGTGAGAAATAATTCTCTTATTATTAGTCTTCAACAGTGACTCAACCACGATTACCGGTATATTTGTCCTCTTAAACACTCGGTACTTCCAGTTTCCTTTGAGTTGTGACACTTTCGACATACCCTGGCCAAGGACAGTCACCATGTAACCCGAGTAGCCTAATATGCCATTGAATAGTTTGCGAACTTATGTGACCCACATTCAGATATACTTCCGTAATCGATACAAGCACTAAGATAACAAATATTCAGTATATATATTGAAAAACATCCTTAAACAAATCATGAGACACTTTTTAGATAACAGAATTTAATTACTTTGTGATGTAACTTATTTGCTTTTGCATTTCATTATTTATAAGGAACCCATGATTTTCTATGAGACCCATATAGCGAACTTTCTGACAACCTATCCCAAGTTGGAAGCTTTAGGTAGGCTAGGTATACAAAGACACCCCGAGGACATACTTGTCCAAATCTCAAAGACCACATTAGCCCCTTAATTAACATTCATTTCATTTGCATAAACAATATCACATTTAGCTTTCATGCTCATGATTGGTAGAGGTTTTTGCCTATACATTTAACAAATCATATAGTAATGTTAGATCTTTCACAAAATTTAAGGACTAGATCAATTCATTACTGAAAAGCAAGCATTCTCAGCCATATATCTGAATATGTTTCCCACAAGAACATTGTATAATTTAAGTTCAGATTAAGGAAACCTTGCTACTTTGTGTCTACCAATATATCCCAAATTGTAATCACTGAAATAAGCAGTTATATTACGATTAAGCAGACTTAAAAGCTAAGTATCCTCACTTCTAATCATCTGACAACATTAACTTAAATCTCTCCCATATTTTTGTCATTTTCTCATTTTTCACATTTTTATGGTTTTTATGACACTAAGAACTCTTTTTGTATTTTTATGACTCTAGCTATTTACAGACACAAACTTACAAAATTAGTTCTTTGAGAGATTTAATATGAATCACCATTTTTCATCCCATTGAGAAAAATTAACTTCTCAAATCGAGCCTTATCAAATGCTTTGGTATACAGATCAGCTAAATTATCATCAGCTATAACTTTTTCCAAATGAATTAACTTCTTTTGGGCACAATCACGCAAGAAATGATGCCTAATATCAACATGCTTGGTGACCTTATGCATGACAGGGTTATTTGTAATGTCTATAGCTGACTTATTGTGTATTCTAATAGGAGTATCAAGAAAATCCATACCGTAGTCACGAAGTTGTTGCTGAATCCATAATACCTGGGAACAACAACTACCAGCAGCCATATACTCTGCCTCACATGAAGACTGAGCAACACATGTCTGCTTCTTGCACTGCCACGATACTAATCTCCCTCCTAACAACTGAGAACCTCCAGTCGTAGACTTTCTGTCATTATTACAACCACCAAATTCCGAATCAGTATATGCAACAAAATCAAACGTTCCTCCCATTGGATACCATACAAGCCCTTGGTTTCCCTTAAGATAACGTAGAATACGTTTTTCTGTAGTCAAATGTGACTCTTTCGGACTAGCTTGAAATCTAGCGCAATGACAAACAGCGAACATAATATTTGGACGTGAAACAGTCAGATACATCAATGAGCCAATAATAGCACGATAATAAGTTGCATCCACAAGTTCATCTTTCGGATTAAGAACCCCTAAAACATGATTTTGCTGAATAGGAGTACCATATGTCTTGGACTCTAACATTTGAAACCTCTCCAAGATGTCATCGACATACTTAGACTGGTGAATAAAGAATCCATCTTTCCTTTGATCTACTTGTAGTCCGAGGAAAAATTGTAATTCCCCCAGAGCACTCATTTCAAATACATTTTCCATGCTCATTTCAAACCCTTTGCACATCTTTATATTAGATGAACCAAAAATGATATCATCCACGTAAACTTGTACAATTAGATAATCTCGCTTCTTCCACTTGATAAACAATGTGTTGTCTATCGATCCTCTTGTAAATCCATTTGTCAACAAATGTGTCGACAACTTTTCATACCACACTCTGGGTGCTTGATGCAATCCATAAAGAGCCTTATCCAAATGATATGCTCTTCTTGGATAATTCAGATCTTCAAACCCCGGTGGTTGGTAAACATACACTTCTTCTTTAACTTCACCATATAAGAAGGCACTCTTAACATCTAACTGATACACCTTTATACCTTTGAAACTTGCATAAGCTAAAAATAACCTTATAGCTTCAATCCTAGCAACTAGTGCAAAAGTTTCATTATAGTCATATCCTTCTCGTTGTGTAAACCCCAGAACAACCAAACGTGCTTTATTTCTAGTAACGATCCCTTTGTCGTCTCGTTTGCATTTATATACCCAACGAGTTCGAATCGGTTCATTACCTCTAGGCACATTTACTAACTCCCAAACTCCAAGTTTTTCAAATTGAGCTAATTCTTCTTGCATAGCTTCAACCCAACATGGATCTTGAAGTGCTGCCTTAACATTCTTAGGTTCTACTTGTGAAATGAAACCAGAATATAAACACTCAGTTATCAATCCAGTGTCTTTCACTTCACAAAACAAACTAGTTAGATCCTTATTCAACTAATTTCTAGTTCGAACAGGTTCTGTAGCATTACCAAGAATATTTTCAACTGGATGATCCTTATTAATTCGATATTGAGGAACCGAATGAACATTCAGACTTTCTCCTAAATTTTTTCTAATCTGAAACTCAGGAGAGCTACAATCATCTTTCGATTCTTCAGAAATAGGATCATCATCAGGCAGTGTAACCTTCGATGGAGTAGGTGGTGTAGTCTTCTCGGGTTCACTATTATCTGAATCTGGTGTTTTATTCTTGTCCTTATCACTTTCATCAACATCAGTAGTAGACTGAACTTTGGTTGGAGTAGAATCGACATTTCGAGTAGGCGGAGATATAGGAGTATTATCCATGTGATCTCTTAAAATAATCACATCATCAACTGTCTCAGGATCTGAATAAGAATCAGGACCATGTAGTGAACTAAACACACTATCGTAATCGAAGTTTTTGCCACTTCCAGAATGAATAGCGGGCTTATGACTGACAATCTTGACATTTGTTCCCAAATCAACTTTGCCGGTCTGTTTGTTGTAAACCCGTCGAATTGATGTTCCCGGTTTATGTTAGAAATCCAAAAATAGTGATACATTGTATTTTAAGTTATGGACTTACTTTTTGTTAAGTCATGAGTTGATAATTTGTAAGGTTGAGGGGCTAATAGTGTTAATTAGCATAGTTAGATAGTTTAGACTATAAGTAGCCCTCAATTCCTTAGAAATTATAACTTTGACATATTAACAACATATTCTAAATACCATTACACCTGAATATCACACTCTTGATTCCAATTCTCTCTCAATACACACACAAACACCAAGAACACACACACTAACCAAACACCATTGTTGATGTGAATTCGGTTGATAAAATCGTGTTGATTACATTTGGTATCAGAGAATAACATCGTTCTGATCTTGATCCAAAACTGAATTCAATCACATCTCATCACAAATCACCTTTAATTCTGTTTGTTTTCTGTTTCTGTTCGTCGTTTTTTTTCTCACTAAAGATCCAAAAATTAACCTCTCAAATTACATAAAATCACAGATGTTTGTTGACCGTTCGATTCCTCATAGTTAATAACCTAATCCTCTCAAGTTTCATGTTCTAATTCAATCTGGATCAAAAGTTCAGATTTTGAGTTTTTTTGGCGCTAAAATTTGGGATTTGATTCTGTTGTGTTATAAGCTAAGTTTTGTTAATCGGATCATTGCTGAGGTGAAAACAAAATGTTTGCAAGTGGTTTCATGTTCCAATTCTCAGAAAATCAAAAGATATTGAAGTTTTAAATATCGTCAATGGAGTTGTTCATGTTCAGAGGTTGAAGACGACTGTGTAAAGCTAAAACGATCTTAATTTAGATCGTTTCAGTTTTTCTTTCCTTCATACTTTCATATCAGTGTTATGGATTGTCAAACGATTCAAATTTTGATCATTTTGAGAAGCGTGGTTGTGTTGTGAAGAACTGATTGTGGCTAACTGATCTTTTCGATTGGTTTTGGTCAAGTCAATTCTTGAAAAATACAAGTTGAGAAACTCTGAAGAGAAACCAAAACGATCTCTTTTAGATCGTTTTAGTTTTCTGGTTTGAGTAATTTCTGAAGAGTTGTGTTTGGAAATCATACTACTTTTGGGTAACTGATCTTCGTGATTGGTTTTTCTCAATTCATTTCATTCCATTTCATACCAAAACTCTGCCTAAATCATTTCAGAATACTTAGAATTTTTCCTTCTTCAGAAAATCATTAAATTCAGATCGTTTCATCCTTCATACAAAACAGATCGTTTCATTCTTACTCCAAATTAAATCCTTTCATTCTTCATTCAATTTAGATCGTTTCATTTTAATTCAATTCAGATCGTTTCATCCTTAATTCAAAACAGATCGTTTCATTCTTACTCCAAATTAAATCGTTTCATTCTTCATTCAATTTAGATCGTTTCATTTTCATTCAAATTCAGATCTTTTCATTACTCCAAATCAAATCGTTTCATTTTTAATTCAATTCAGATCGTTTCATTTCATTCCACAATTAGATCGTTTCATAGTTTCCTAATTTCTTCAAAATCAATTCAATTCTCAATTCAAATCATTTTCAAATGACTACTCGTGAAGCATTGTCTCTGGGTACTGATACAAGACCACCAGTTCTTTATCGTGGTAATTACGTACTTTGGAAGAAAAGGTTCATGGATTACATTGAACGTCAGACAAATGGTCACATGCTTAAGGACTCAATCATCAATGGACTTGCTATGCATCGTCATCCTACTACCGGTAATATTTTGACTCCTGATCTTTTGAACGCCGAACAAAGAGATCGTACTGCTGCTGACAACAGAGCTAGGTCATGCTTGTACCAAGCACTTCCTGATGAGATCTAAGGCTCAGTTGATTCTTACGACACAACAAAGGAGATTTGGGATGAAGTTGCTAGACAAATGGAAGGTTCTGATGTAACTTCAACAATTCGACTGACAAATGTCTTAACCGAATTTGACAATTTTCAGAAATCTCCAAATGAATCTCTTGAGTCCGTCTACTATAGATTTTGCAATGTGATCAATGAACTGAGAAAGAACAAGGTCAAGAAAGATGAGATTGAGTTGAACATCAAGTTTATCAAAGCACTTGGTTCCGAATGGGAAGATTATGGAACCCAAATCAAGCAACATCAAGATCTGACCAAATTCATCATTCATACTCTTTATGAATCTTTCAAGTTGAATGAGAGCAAAGTTCTGAGCAAAAATTCATTCAACAAAGTGCCAGAAGTTGTATCTACTGATCCTTTGGCATTGGTTGTTGAACGAAAGGTTTTTGAGGCTCTTAAAAGACAAATGACTATTGTTTATTCATCTGATGAGGAAGGAGAAGATTACTTGGCTCCAAGAGATGGTGTTCCTGATGAATTCTACCAAGCTCTTGCCGCTGTTACCAAGCATTTCAAGAAGAAATATTTCAAAGCGAGGCCAACTAACAACAATCTTCGAACTTCATCAACAAGTGCATTTCCAAAGAAGGAACAATATCATCACAAGAGTTTTGAACAAGGTGAAACAACTGTCTCTAAGAAAAGAGACAAGAAAGCAGAAATGAGAAACAAATCATGGAGAAAGAGAAGACATTTGACAAAAAGTGTTACAACTGTGGATTTCCTTGTCATTTTGCTGTGGATTGCAAACAGCCTCGCAAAAAGGATTATGCATACTACAAGCAGAAGATGCTTTTGGCAAAGCAAGTAGAAGCCGGTCAAGCCTTGATTGCTGAAGATGACAAGTGGCTTTTACTTACCGATGATGAAGATGAAGATCTGTCTGCCAATGTATGTTTCATGGCAAGGTTAAGCAAAGACAAGTGTTGGAGGCTGACAACACTGACGAGGAATATCCCGATGATGAGGTAAATCTCGACTCTACTTTTTCATCAATTAAGGATAAAGAGTCTTGTAGAATTGCCTTATCAAACTTGACGAATCATTACACTTCTTTAGCCAACAAAAACAAGAAACTGAAAAATAGCATTGTATTTTCAAAAAGGGAATACACAAAACTTCTTGAAGAAAATTCTAAACTTCTTTTTGAGTATGATGTTATGAGACAAGAATTTCAAAACTATAAAGAACAAATGTTGGTTAAAGAATGTGAAATGAATGTGTCTCCTGACTCTAAGTTATTGAAAAAGTGTCATAATTTAGAAAAGACCATTCTTGATCTTGAAAAAGCCAATCAAGATATTGAAGTTCAAAAGACCAATGAATGGCTTCGTGCAAATGCGAGACAAATGGATGTTGATATTCTGAATAAGAAGCTTCAAGAAGCTACACCAAAAACAATTGAACTTGAAAGAAAAGTTTCTGATTTCAATCATAACTATTTTTTAAAAGGCATTGAGATTGAAAATCTTGGAAGAAAAATTGAGGAACATAAAAAGAATATACTTTTCTATCAAGAAAAGTTGTACAAAATTGAACAAAACCCTCTTTTGGATTTCACTGCCTATTTCAATAAGTCAAAGATTGATAGATCAGAACTTCTTCTTGGGTTGGGATTTGAGAATATCACTCCATTGCAAAAAGCCAAAGAAAAGATCGAACCCTTGTATGATGAAAAGTTTTTGAGACTTGGTATGGTTCAACAATTCATACGTCCATTGGATGATGAATTTGAGACTGATGAAGTTGAGAAAATTCAAAACAATAAATTTTTGGTTAACTATGATGCCATCAACACTTCTTACGAAATGAAAAAGTCTTCAATTTTTGAATTAGAAGAGATTGCATCTAACTTTCAAAACCAAGAATCTGTCGTTTCCCCACCTAAACCAACTAAAGTGTATGTTCCATCCACAATTTTGGAAAAACAAATAGAAGGTTTACAACAAAAGGTGGAATCTCAACAAAACTTTATCAATAATCTAAAGTCTCAAAGTCCGAATTCAAAGAATGAATCAATTGTTGCTGATATCAAGAAAGTTTGTGTGAATTTTTCTACACAAACTGATTTCAGTCTTTTAGTAAACCATTCAACTCAGACTGATTGTGTTTCATCTACAGGTTCCTCCACCCAAACCTTGACTGGTTCTTTTGAGTATTCATGTCGAAATACTGCTACTGAAATAGTTGATGATTATGTGCAATCTGATTTATCAAATGACGAACTTGCGCATAGTTTAGTGTTGATATAGTACTATGTTAGGTTCTTCACTTGTGAGTTTCCTGAAGAGTTAGTTTTTCACCCTAAGCCTTGTGCTAGTATAGGTGTTGATACTTCTACTCAATTTTCTTGTGAAACCAAAGAAGCATCAGTTCAAGTTGATCTTATTCCTGACACAACCAATAGTATGAAGATGGAAAACAAAACTCCTGATTTTTCAAAATTCTCTCCGATTTCATCATTCAACAAATCTGATTTTGATAAATTCATGGAGGGAGAATATGTTTTTGATTCTGAAACTGAGAAAAAGATTGAATCTACCAAAATCAAAGTTGAATCAAAAGAGGAATCTCCAAAATCATTTTTCAAAGCTCCAACTTCATATTATTCAAAGAAACGGGTTACTTCCAAACTCATCAAGACTGAACCAAAGACTGCCACCAAACCAAGAATCAATAAGTTAAAAACAAAGTGTCCTACTCCAGAAAAGCATGTTAAAACCAAGCAAGATGAGACCAATCCCAAAATAAAATACAACAAAGTGAAACTTCTGGAAATCAATTCAAATGTTTCTTTGTCTAGCCCTCATTCTAAATCAAATTCTAAAGTGTCTAAGTTTAGCTCAGTTTTGCTAACTAGGGATGCTTCAAATAATGCAACTAGGTATAGGGATAGATATGGCTGGTTTTCTCATGATAAACCTAAGAAACAAGAAGTTTTCGCACCTCCAAAAGAGTCTAAAAAGATAAAAATGCTTCAAAACTCTCATTCTAATCTTCTTAATGCCAATCCAACAGGTGGAAAGAGCTTGATTAGTGAGTCTAAATGGGTAGCTAAGTCATTAGTACCTAAGATCACTAATGTTGATAAAAAGAAGAAAAGGCGAAGAAGAAAAGATGGTAGAAAGAAGAAGCATGTTTCTGTTGAGTCAAACAATTTATCTTTTAAGTCCTCTGTGTTAAACAATGTTAATGGTGCCAAGGCTAGGCCTTGTGATGTTGTAAACAATGTTAATTCTTGTTTTCGTATGCATGGTTTGAATGCTGGTAAACATGTTACTTTTGATTCATGCATTAATATTCGATTGTTTAATCCAAATGTGTTTGTTGATAATGTGCTTGTTAACAAGTATGTTGACATGAAAGCATGTTTGTATGCATCTCCTAAGTCATACTTCCTGCCTGTATTAACTAACCACAAAGGACCCGTCTTTAAGTGGGTACCTAAAGTCGGTTAAATTTTCTTTGCAGGAAATAACCATCTGTGTATGGATACTCGATTCCAGGTGTTCAAAACACATGACTGGCAATAAATCATTGCTCAAGAATTTTGTTGAAAGATTCATGGGAACTGTTCGTTTCAGAAACAACAATTTCGCTCCAGTTCTAGGTTATGGAGAGATTGAAAGAAACGGAATTGTCATCAAGAAAGTTCATTATGTTGAAGGCCTGAGTCATAACTTGTTCAGTGTTGGACAGTTTTGTGACAACAATCTTCAAGTACTTTTTCGACAATCTCTGTGGAAAGTCCAAACTCTAGATGGAGTTGATATCCTATGCGGAGATCGTGAAGACAATCTTTTCACAGTTAATCTTGATGATAACCAACCAACTGATAATATCTGTCTTGTTTCAAAAGCAACTTAGAAAAATTCTTGGTTATGGCATAAAAGGCTTTCTCACTTGAATTATCAAACCATCAATGCTTTAGTCAATAAGAAACTTGTTGAAGGTCTGCCTGACTACAAATATGAAAGTGAGCATGTCTGTCCTTCTTGTGCAGTTGGGAAGATCAAGAGAACTTCTCATAAACCAAAGAAAATTCCACACACATTGGCACCTCTTCATTTGCTTCACATGGATCTTTGTGGGCCTATGAAAGTACAAAGCAGAAACAGGAAGAGATATATTCTGGTTATCATTGATGATTATTCTAGATACACTTGGGTCAAGTTTCTTGCTTCAAAAGATGAAACAACTCAAATTCTGATCGATTTCATCACTTCCACTCAAGTGAATCTTCAACTTCCAGTCCGTTATATCCGTTCAGATAATGGTACTGAGTTAAAAAATGCCATCTTCTCTGCTGTTCGTACCCCGCAACAAAATGGTGTTGTTGAAAGGAGAAACCGTACGTTGGTGGAAGCAGCAAGAACAATGCTTGCTTATTCCAAGTTACCATCAAACATGTGGGCTGAAGCTGTTGACACAGCTTGTCATACTCAAAATCGGTCCATCATCAATCAGCGTCATGAAAAGACTCCTTATGAGGTTATTAACAAACGCAAAACCAACATCAATTACTTCCACATTTTTGGGTGTGTCTGTTATACCTTGAATGATCGGGAAAATGTTGGAAAGTTTGAAAGGAAAGGTGACGAAGGTTACTTTGTTGGTTACTCAAAGACATCGATTGCATATCGCATCTTTAATCGTCGAACAAACATGATTCAAGAAACTATGAATGTTTGGTTTGACAAGATGTCTGGCATGATATTTGAACAAGAAAGTTTGCTACCAACAATCAGTGATCCAAGTACTTCAAGTGCTTCCTCAAGGACGTCTACCTTAGCCTCAAAATTCAAGAAATATCCAACTCAACAAGTGAAGAGCTAGATATTCTTTTCGAAGAATTCTACAACTCAAAACCGATTCAAGAAAAGGAACCTCAAGTCATCAATGAACCAATTCCAAACAATAACCCCATTCAAACAAATGAATCAGTTCCAGACAACAATCATGAATCATCTTCAAATTCCACAGAGCAAGAAGAATCATCTTCAAGTGATATTTATTCTCAAAAGAATGATCAAGAACAACCTTCTCAAATCATCCAAACAACAAATCCATCAGATACTCCAAATGTGTATGTACCACTGGATTTTGATCATCCAAATTTTGAGGAAAGAGTTCTTCCAAGCTATGATTCCATTGCTCAACAGAACTCTGGATTTAATGATGATAATGTTGACCTTCATCAACAAGATCCTCTTCCTCATGACAACAAGTGGTCACGTATACGCAAAGATCATCCTACTGAACAAATCATCGGAGATCCACAAGCTGGTGTTTCTACCCGTACTACAGTCAATGAGTGTCTTGTTGCACTTTCATTGAGTAACATTGAACCCAAAACCATCTCTGAAGCTCTTTGTGATCCAGAGTGGGTTAAAGCAATGCAAGATGAATTAGCTCAGTTTGAGAGACTGAAGGTATGGAGATTGGTTCCAAATCCAAGGAAAGAAGAACCAATTCGCACCAAGTGGATTTTCAAGAACAAGAAGGATGAAAATGGAGTTGTAGTAAGGAACAAAGCTAGATTGGTTGCAAAGGGTTATTGCCAACAACCTGGTGTGGATTTCGACGAAACTTTCGCTCCTGTTGCAAGAATGGAAGCTATCCGTATATTCTTAGCTTATGTTGCATTCAGAAACTTCACAGTGTTTCAAATGGATGTGAAGACAGCATTCTTGAATGGAGAACTCAAAGAAGAAGTTTACGTGGAGCAACCTGAAGGTTTTGTTGATCCTAAGAAGCCAAACCATGTCTACATGTTAGACAAGGCTCTCTATGGTTTGAAGCAGGCACCTCGAGCATGGTATGATTCCTTATCTACTTTCTTACTCAAAAGGGGCTTTACCAAAGGTACTATTGACCCTACCCTGTTTATTCGTAAGCAAGGTAAGCATGTTTTACTTGTCAAAATATATGTTGATGACATTATTTTTGGGTCAACCAGTCAAACTTTTTGCCGAAATTTTTCATCTCTAATGGTCAATCATTTTGAAATGAGTATGATTAGGGAAATGAATTACTTTTTGGGTTTACAAATCAAACAATTGCCAACTGGTATTTTTATATCACAAGGTAAGTACATAAAGGATATGTTGAAAAAGTTTGATATGACTACATGTTCTTCAATTTCAACCCCAATGGCTGCTCGTACAAACATAAATGCTGATAAAAATGGAAAACCATTTGACCAAAAGAGGTATAGAAGCATGATTGGTTCGTTGTTGTATCTTACAGCATCTCGCCCAGATATAATGTTTGCAACATGTATGTGTCCTAGGTATCAAGTAGCTCCAACCGATTTACATTACCAAGCTGTAAAACGAATTTTTCGTTATCTGAAGGGTACACCCAATCTTGGTCTCTGGTATCCAAGGGATACTGGATTTAATTTAGCTGCCTATTCAGATGCAGATCATGCAGGTTGTAAGCTTGATCACAAGAGCACATCTGGTACTTTAAAATTCTTAGGGGATAAGATCGTAAGTTGGTCATCCAAAAAGCAAAATTGCGTATCACTGTCAACAGCAGAGGCTGAATATGTAGCTGCTGCTAGTTGTTGTGCTCAAGTGTTATGGATGAAAACACAACTTACCGACTATGGTCTGAAATATGATCGTGTCCCTATCTATTGTGATTCACAAAGTGCCATTGCAATTGCTGTCAACTCAGTCAATCACTCACGCTCAAAGCATAATGATGTGAGATATCATTTTCTCAAAGATCATGTTGAGAAAGGAGACATCGAACTCTATTTCGTGGGAACTGACAACCAACTCGTTGATTTGTTCACAAAACCACTGGATGAAAAGAGGTTTAATTTCTTAATCTCTAAACTTGGTATGCTAAATCTTGATCCTTAAATACCTTTACCATGGAAGGAATTCTTGATTCATTTTTTGAAAAATTAAAAATTGAAAAACCAAAAATCAAATACAAAAATATAAAATTTTGAAAAATAAAAAAAAAGGATTTTCTTAATTTTCTTTTCTTTTATTTCTAAGTGGCTTGTTTATACTCAGTATGCAACCCATTCTTCATTGAACTATTTATTCTTTACAATGGTTTACATATATTTTGTATGTAACCCGTGCTTAAATGATGTATTTATTACTTAGTGGCTTATGCACACTCAGTGTATAACCCGTACTTATTTTTTAAAATGGCTTGCATATACTCTGTATGCAACCCGGTCTTAAAAAAATAAAATTATTTATGCTTCAAAGATTGAAATTAATTCATGATGTTATACATATAAATTGATATACGATAACGCGGAATTGAACGCCTTTGTGTACTTCCAAGTAGTCTTATATGAATGTATATGTGTAATACAAGATATTAATTGCAATTTTGTTACACCTGTTTCAAAAACCTCTCAATTGTTGATATGAGAAGCAAAGGATTGAACGCCTTTGTGTACTCCTGAGTTGTCTCATCTTAAACAATTGATTGAGTTCACTTTTCATAAAACTTGTTTTGATTTCACACAAATCATTTTTGCTCCACCTTTTCTATGAAAATCTTTTTGATCTATCCTTGCATAGATTAAGGGGGAGTTTGTGATTTCAAATCTCTTTCAAACTTCAAATATGTTTTTAACAATTTTTTTTCTTTTCACATTTGATGATTTTTTTTCAAAATATTTTCTTCAACGGAAGTTCGGTGTTTAGTTTGCACATGCGCGACAAGGTTTTTCTCAAAATTCTACTCCATGAATTTCATCATCGCCGATGAGTTCTAACCCCGGAGTTTTCACTTCTTTCATTAGATAGTGAGGGTATTCTTAACTGATGATGAATTCGTGCAACTAAGTTGGAGGGAGTACAGTCGAAAAGTGAGAGGTTATGGTGATATTGTTGTGAGAAAAGGGTTAAAAGAATTGATACCCTTCCCTAAAATTCTCAAATTGCCGGGTAAAACACATTTCTATTAGATATCATTTGTTGATATCTCGGTATTGAAGAAGCCTTCATGGACCCAATGAAGCGATGCACATCTTTACCTAACCACTCAAGTGTTTCTTAACAAATGCTTGTTTTACTTCTCACGGAGATTTTCTCATTTCTATTGACTCTTCATTTGGAAGACGTTGATATTGAAAAAGGGTGACACTCTGCTCCAGTCCCCGACTTCATTTGATCATTTTGTGTCTAGAGCTTTCATAATTGATCATTAATTTGATCGTTATTCATTCTTTAGGACACATTTGAGTCATATCTTTGTGATATACATGCCTATCTTTGTGATATAGCCAGAACATTTGTAGTGATATCTTAGATGATATTTCACGATGATCAAATGGAAATCCTACCATTGCTAACATCATTTCCAGCTTTGAATGTAGGTCTCATAATTGCATTTGTGTAATTATTGAGTTAACAAGAAGTCTATTGTGACCTTGGATTTTTCTTCTTTTCCCTAAAAGCCTTTAAGGATAGTAGAACATGGTTATCGAACGCTTAGGTGACACTGACCATGATTTACATTCTTTGAAGCAATCTTGAGGTTGGAAAGCCAAAAGACCAACCTATGTTAGAGGTTTGCTTTGTGCATTTCTCAATTATACATAGGAAATCCGATAAATGACAATACATTTTCTTCGGTCATTTCATTAATCCTTTCGATTTTTGAATGCAAACGGATCATTCTTATCCGGTTTCCTTTCTCATCACCTGAACATAGCAAACACCAACACCATGATACAATGGTTATCCCAACAACTTCAATTTTTCATTTTAGTCATCCATAGGAACAATTGGGTTGGATTATGTGATTAGATTGATGTTTTGTTTGTTGATAAATCTGTTTGCATAATGACATTGGTTCCCAACTTTGTCATTATGAGGGGGAGAAAATAGTATGATTGATTATTGATTATGAGAAGAAATTAGAATGAATGATAAGGACAAGGAGAAAAGTTTGTGTTTGGTTGTTTCAATTGCTTTCAGAGATACTATCTTTCAGCTTCAAGAATTAAAGAGACTGTGATTACTCATGGATTAATGAGGAGCATGATTACTTCATAAGAGACTTTCCAAAACCTTATTGAAATGTTTACTCTAAAAAGTGTTCAAGACGATGTGACAAAGATCAAAGCTTCAAAGGACAAAAGATTGAAGATTCGAGACAAAGAAGAAAAGCTTCAAAAAGAGTATTCGTCAAATAAAAGATCTTCATGTCATACAACAAACACTTTATCTAAAAGCTATATTACACACATCAAGGGGGAGAGTACATATTTCTGAAAATTCATTCCAAAATTTAAAAAAAAAAGGACTTCAAGAATCGAAGATTGAAGAATTCAAGACAAGTTCATACCTTCCGCACCTCAAAAAGACAACTCTGATTCATGATTCAACAATCTTCAAAGATTCAAGACATACACACACTCATAATTCTCTGTTCTATAACAACATTGAGAAACAACAGATGATCTAACTTCAAGAAGTCCAAGACCAATACTGAATCAAGTTCTCCAAAGACAATGAGAAAGCTTTGAAGACTTGTTTCAACTTACCAATTGTCTTAGGTGAGTTTCGTAGCCCTCTTTTTACAAGTTTTGGGGTGAAAAGTATACTTATTTTCAAACAGTTTTGTCGGTTTCTGTTTTATGTTCAATATTGAGCCTGTGCATATAGAGTTACTTGTACCATTTGACGTGCTTTGATTTTGTTGTATGTGTGTGATTATGTGTTTGTTTGTTGTGCTTTGGACGTACTTATTGCATAAGTTGAGACTTGAGACTTTGGACTAAGGCAGGTACCGTAAGGCCGGACTTTGAGACATTGAGACTTTTGGACTTATTATGGCGTAACACTGCTCGTTATATATTGAACTATTACTGGTTTAGACTTAAAATAATCGACAAAAGACTTATTTCTTCGACTAGACTTTTGACTAAAACCTACGAACTCACCAACCTTTGTGTTGACACGTTTTAGTATACTTTTCAGGTGCTCAGGCTAATCAGGGATAAGGACTGCTATGCTAGGCTGGACTTCGGAGATTAGTACTCCTTAATAAATGTCAGACTTTAAGGCTACATGCCTTGGTTTATTTATTTATGGACTTGGTTGTAATAAGCTATTTTAGCGCTGTTATGACTTTGAACTCATGTTTTTGGGAATATATTTATTATATTCTATTTCCTTTAGCAGTATCTATGTAATTCCATGTCGTGCTGTACTTTTCATGACACCTCATGTTTCCGCCAACGGTGGGGTGTTACAGAATGGTATCAGAGACGTGGTTGTAGAGAATTAGGTGGAAAAGCCTAGACTATAACCTAAGAACCCCGTATAGCATTTACGATAGGAATCATAGATGCATTCTAGACGTGCTAACGTCGCTTTTTATTTTGAGTTCATATTCTGTTTAGACTTATTATCCCTGTGTTTATTTTGACTATGGCTATCATTTGGTGACTGTGTGCTTTCGGTGTTATTGTGATTATTTATGTGTGTTAGAGCAAGATGAAGTGATGGCGCTAACTAGTATCGCATAGCGATAATCATAGAAAAGCCTGATCAACTGTTCTATGATTACCGCCATGCCTTGCGACAGTTATTGACATCAGTGATTGCACTTGTAGTGAGAATGTGGTAGCTACCCTGGGATGCTTAGTGGGTGTTGGTTAGGTGGAGGGTTAGCCGCTGGTACACCCTGTATACATACCCGACCAATACCTAGAGAGCATACCAGTACCGTGATCCGACCTTGCATTGGATGTACTAGGGGTGTGGAGGGTTAGCCGCTGGTACACCCTGTATACATACACCACTAGTGCAACGGATGTAGGTGTTAGATTCAAACCACATTTTAACTGCGATTTAGGGTTATATATTATTAGTATATATATATATTGCATTGAATGTATTGCGTGAGTAGTTTAGGTTCTAGATAGCATTCCTTAGACCATAAGACGAGAGAGCTTACTGAGAGTATCTTGTGATGCTAACATCATCGAGTGTATTCTTCCCCGACTAATGACACGTGGTTATAGGATAATGGCAAGAACAAGATCTAGTGCTGGAACTAGCGGGGGTCGTGGAAGAGGCCGTGGTGAAAACGAAGACTCTGGTCAAGGTCGTGGTATTGGTCGAGGAACTGGACGGAGTGGAGGCCGTGGTATTAGTCGTGGCACTGGGCCTGAAGTGGTTCAAGGTGTTGGCCGTGGTGCAGGTCGTGGAGATGAACAAGCTGGAGGTCGAGGTACTGGTCGTGGAGTTGGTCGTGGTGTAGGCCGCGGTAGCGGCTGAGGTAGTGGTCTTGGACGCGGTCGTGGTGAAGCTGAAAATGAAACTACTAATGAGCAAGCTGGCATGCAACCAGACCCAGCCATGATTGCCATGATTACCCAAGTGGTTAATACTATACTAGCACAAAATGCTCAAAATTCACAAAATGCTCAAAATGTGCAAAACATAGAGAATGAAGATACTCAGTATGAGGATGCTCAGTATGATGATGCTCAGTATGAGGACGCAGGGGATGATCGGGATGGTGATTATTATGAAGATGTTGATCAAGGAATTCGTATTGGGACTGTGCCCAGGGGACCTAGAAGTGGTGTCAGGACTTGTACTTACAAAACTTTAAGGATTGTGGTGTGCAAGAGTATGATGGTAGAGGTGGGGTAGTCAAGTTTATTTAATGGCTAGAAAGGATGGAAGCTGTGATTGGTATTAGTGATTGTACTCCTGAACAAAGGGTCAAGTATGTGGCAAATTCTTTCACTAAAGATGCTTTGTCTTGGTGGAACACCCAGTGCCGAATCAGAGGCAGATTAGCGGTAGAGGCGATGTCTTGGTATAACTTCAGAGAGTTGATGATGAAAAAGTTATGCACAACAACTGAACTGGTGAAGCTAGAACGAGAGTTTTTGGAACATAAGATGGTCGGCGCTGATCATGCTGGATATACTACCCGCTTTAATGAACTTTCAAGGCTCGTTCCACACTGGGTTGAACCTGAGAACAAAGGTATAGAGAAGTATCTTCGTGGGTTAATTCCTCAGGTTAGGTCGACTATGGTTGTTGTTCACCCACTTACCCTAGAGGAGGCTATATTGAGGTCTGAAGCTATGACATAGGAGTTGGTTCAGTGTGGAACTATTAATGTTGTTGGGACAAAAAGGAAGGAAAGCAGTAGGACAAGTAATAATAAGAAAGTTTGGCGATCTGACGGGAAAAGACAAAACGGAGGCAAGGTATTTACAGTGACTGATGCTGGCAAAAAGGAATATGTGGATCCTCATCCTAAGTGTACCAAGTGCAATCTGCACCATGCAGCAAATTAGAATTGCTTAACATGCTACAACTGCAATAAGACTGGGCATTTGGCAAATTACTGCCGGGAACCAAGGACTCAAGTGGTACCATTGAATGTTGCACCATTGAATCAAAGATGACTAATCGGAGTTCGTGGAGGATGTTATGAATGTGGGGCCACTGATCACTATCGGAACACATGTCCTCAGTGGGTTGGGCAACAGGTTCAAGTGGCAGTTCATCCTAACCAGCTGCAGATTACTGGACCCAATCAGAATAGGGGCAATCAGGCTCCAGCTGCTAGAGGTCGCGCTTTCGTTCTAAATGCTGTTGAGGCTCGCAACGACCCGAACGTTGTTGCAGGTATGTTTCTTCTAAATGATCATTATGCTACTGTTCTCTTTGATTCTGGAGCTGACTATAGTTTTGTCGCAACTAGTTTCATTCCTTTATTGAGTGCTAAGCCGAGCCCTATGTATTTATGTTTTGACGTAGAAATGGCTAATGGTGGGTTAGTCAGATTGGACCAGGTATTCGTTCATGCACATTAGTTCTTAATAATCATGCTTTATTTATTGACTTAGTACCTTTTGAAATGGGAAGTTTTGACGTTATTGTTGGTATGGACTGGATGTGTTTGGTCGATGCGACGATTCTATGAAGTGCAAAAATTGTTAAAATTCCCTTACCAAATGGTGAGATACTAGAAGTTCAGGGCGAGGTGTCTGCTAAAGAGGTTAGCTTGATTGATGTCCCCGTCGTTCGGGACTATCAGGATGTCTTCCCTGATGATTTACCTGGCTTACCTCCGTCTCGACAACTTTATTTTCGCATTAGTCTCGTTCCTAATGCAGCTCCTGTAGCAAAATCTCCCTATAGATTAGCAACAACTGAATTACAGGAATTGGCCACACAATTAAAAGAACTTCAGGACAAAGGATTCATTAGACCTAGCCAGTCACCGTGGGGAGTACCTGTCTTATTCGTTAAAAAGAAGGATGGCTCTTTTCACATGTGTATCGACTACCGTGAGTTGAATAGT
Organism: Erigeron canadensis; assembly: GCF_010389155.1. Taxonomy (NCBI): domain Eukaryota; kingdom Viridiplantae; phylum Streptophyta; class Magnoliopsida; order Asterales; family Asteraceae; genus Erigeron; species Erigeron canadensis. The sequence continues at coordinate 14,103,923 of NC_057761.1, forward strand.
TAACAATAAAGAATCATTATCCTCTTCCTAGGATTGATGCTCTGTTCGATCAACTTCAAGGTGCGAAGTGTTTCTCAAAATTTGATTTACGTTCAGGGTATCATCAACTGCGTGTACACGAGGACGATATACCAATGACTGCTTTTAGGACAAGATATGGACATTTTGAGTTCACAGTGATGCCTTTTGGATTGAGCAACGCTCCAGCAGTATTCATGGATTTGATGAATAGAGTGTGTCGACCGTATTTGGATAAGTTTGTAACTATGTTCATTGACGACATCCTAATTTACTCAAAGACAAAAGAAGAACATGCTGAACATCTGAGGAAAGTATTGGAATTACTGAGAAAGGAAAAACTGTATAGAAAATTTTCTAAATGTGAGTTTTGGCTTGATGAGATACACTTTCTGGGACATGTCGTGAGCAAGGATGGAATACACGTGGACCCTAGCAAGATTGATTCAGTTAAGAAATGGAGAACACCAGAGACACCGACTGAAGTTAGACAATTTCTTGGACTGGCTGGCTACTATAGAAAGTTTATCGAGAATTTCTCTAAGATTGTGTTGCCACTTACGCAATTAACTCAGAAGGATAGGCCGTATGTCTGGGGTGAAAAACAAGAGGCAGCGTTTCAAATCTCAAAAAATACATATTGTCTCATCGATATAAATACTTGTCACTTATATCTATTGCATTGTATTTACTTATTTACATTGTCACCTTAATAAGTAAACCTCCAGATTACCTAGTACACAATCACTCTAAACTGGTCACGTCCAGATTAAGTGATTGTGTTGCAAAGTACACTCACCATTGACATAGAGGTGTCTTCAGCACCCATCTAGTAATAGTTGGGACTTACAAGTGGTATCAGAGCAGGCAGGTTGAATTGTTTCAATTCTATAACCTAGGTCTGCTTGATGGCTGCTGAAGGTGAGAATGGTTCTGGTACCCAAAATGAAACTAATCGTAATCCTAACATTAATGTTACAACTCCTTTGAACACCAATCCTCCTCCTCCTCCTATTCCTGGAGCTAGCCATGTCCATGTACACTATTCCAATACTCCAGTTCCCAAATTCGATGGGAATGGTGAGACCTTTAGTACATGGAAAGCTAGAATGCTCTTGCATTTTGGTGGGATAGAGAGGTATATGCTGAAAATCCTCAAGGATGGACCATATATACCCATGTCCAGTGGTGTTAGCCCTCTTCTTGACCCAACTGGGAGAAGAGGTACCAGGGAAAAGTCTGAGGAACATTGCTCAGACGAGGATTGCAGGCTGGTTGATCTCGATACCAGACTGAAAAACATGATCCTTGCTGCTGTCCCTGAGGAACTAATTCCAACACTTGTGTTGTTTCCTAGTGCTAAATCTTTGTGGGATGAATTAGTTCTCCAGTTTGAAGGAGGAAATGACACCATTGTCACCAGAAAAGTTGCACTTAACAAGAAGTATGAATCCTTCTTTGCTCTTCCCAATGAAAGTTTAACTGGTACTTACACCAGATTTACTGGCCTAATTAATCAACTTAAAGGATTGGGAGTGGAGAAAGATAAAGATATTCTTCTTTGTCCCAAATTTTGTTAAAACTGATGATTATAAGGCCAAGTACAAGAAACTTAAGGCCCAAATTGCTCTCATGTCTCTTGAACAAGAAAAAGAGTAAGAAAAGAACAGTGCATGATGGCTCAAACTGAAGGGAAATGGGAACTCTCTGATGACTCATCTGATGATGAAGAAGAGATTAGAGATGTGTGTTTCATGGCATTAGAAAATCAACAGCCAGTGGTAAAAGATGATGTTGTTTCTAGAAGATGGGTGGACATCATTTTAAAGAAGGTAAGAGATTATGATGTGGAATTGGATACAGAATTAAAACTGGATATTGCTGAATCATTAAATGATGACCTGTTATTTGTTGAAACTATGAGAACTGGCTGTGAAAGATACTTGGAAACTGTTTTAATTGAGTTTAACAACATGAAAGGTCAAATTAATGATTTGCAAAGTGTACAGTTGGCTCTCAAAGAGTCAGATTTGAAAAATGAGGCATTGGAAAGAGATAACCAAAAATTAAAATTTGATCTTGAAAAGGAACACATGGTTATCAAATCTTAGGTATAAGCATCTGGTAAAAATTATGACGCTTTTTCAAAAACCATTGATGCTCAAAAAATTGCCCGGAAATCTAGTGATCTTCAGATGGCAGCTGTTTTACCCACAATTCACCAGATGCCAGAATCAGTTAGAGTTGAGACTCCATATGACTCCTCTAACATTGCCAAATCTGAATCCATTGAGACCACCCCTGTTGAGGTCAAAATTGGAGCCAAAAAGGCTAAAGCTCCAGTTAAAAGGGAAGCTGGTGATAATCCTTTACCTCAAAAGTCCAAAGAGCCCAAGACTACAAAGACTCAAAATTTTGCTGAACCCAAGTCCAAGGTTCAGTAGCCTGAAGAAAACAACCTTTTGTTAAAACTGGAGAGTCAACTCCAAAATTTGTTTAGACAAGTACAAAGTTGTACTGCCAGAATAAAAAATCTGGAAGGAGCTTCGTCTTCTTAAGTTGAAAAACAAGTTGTTAAAACTCCTCCATTAAAGCAAAAGCAAAAACAAAATCAATCTGCTCAAAAAAGGTGTAAAATCTAGAATGAAAAAGGAGGATGTTGTTGTTCCCATTAAACCAATTGTTTTTACTCCTGAAGCTGGAAATAATCCTCCAGTTCCAGCCTCCAGTTCCAACCCAAGTAAATCTGCAGAGACTTCTCAAGAGAAGTCTGGTGGACCCATCAAGAAAAGATGGGTTCACAAAAATAACTAATTATCTACTTAGGTGTGCAGGGCGATCGAAAGAAGAATATCTGGTATCTGGACAACGCTGCTGGACGAACAAGGACCGGCTGTAAGCCCCTGCTGGAAGAGTTAACTGTCCAAGATGGACCGGCAGTGACATTTGGTAATGATGGAAGTCGGAAAACTGAAGGATATGGTGTCATTAACAATAGACAAGTCCAGTTCACAAAAGTTGCATTTGTTAATGGTTTGAAATATAACCTGATAAGTGTCAATCAACTTTGTGATGATGGATATAAGGTGTTGTTCGATATTGCTCAAGGCACCATATTTAACAAGGATTGGAAAGTGGTGATGAGTGCAACAAGGAAAGGGAATGTGTACATAATGGACATGGAACCAGCTCCAAAAGAGCATTGTTTCTATGCCAAAACTGATGAGGACACCAACCGGTTGTGGCACAAAAGTTTATCCCATCTTAATTTCAAGAATATCAATAAGTTATCTAGGAAACAACTGGTGGAAGGGATTCCTTTAATTTCCTTTAAAAAGGAAAAGCCATGTCCAGGGTGTGAGATGGGCAAAAAGAAAAGGGCTAGTTTCAAAACCAGGCAAAACTTCAGTATCACTGAACCTCTTCACATGCTGCATATGGACCTCTTTGGTCCAGTGAATGTTCAAACTAAAGCTGGTAAACGATACACTTTAGTTGTTGTTGATGAATACACCAGGTATTGTTGGGTGGTATTCAACAGATCAAAAAGTGATGCACCTGGTGAAATCATCTCACTCATCAAAAGAATTGAACTCAAATTTACCAAGAAAGTGTGTCAGTTGCGAAGTGATAATGGTACTGAATTCATCAATAATGAATTAGAGTCATTTTGCACTGACACTGGCATTTCTCAAAACTTTTCTTCAGCTCGTTCTCCAGAGCAAAATGGTGTAGTTGAAAGGAAAGATCGCACATTGATTGAAGCTGCAAAAAGTATGTTATCTGAATCAGGTCTTCCTACCAGTTTTTGGCAGAAGCAGTGTCTACAGCTTGTCATACCCAAAATCGGTCAGTTTATGTCAAGAGACATAGGAAGACTACCTACGAAGTCCTCAGGAATCGTAAATCAAACATTGGATATTTTCATGTATTTGGCTGTCCAGTTTATATTTAAACGATTCCAGTCAGTTGGGAAAATTTGATGCAAAACCTGACGAAGGTGTTTTCGTGGGGTATTCTGATATAAGAAAGGCCTATAGAGTTTAAAATTTTAGACTCCAAAAGGTACATGAGACAATTCATGTCACATTCGATGAATCAAATGAAGCAATCAATAAAAGACCAAGCCTTGAATTATCTTTAGTTGACCTAGTTGATTTTGGTGTATCTGATCAAGTTCATCAATCAGTTTCTACACCAGAAGATGTTTCCAGTCACCAAGACTTGGAACCAGTTGCAAAGAAGAACCAGTTCAGACTTCTCCATCACTTTCAATTTTATCCATTTTATCCCTCCATTTTATCCTCTTCACATGCTCCATTTTATCCCTCCATCAGTTTCAATTTACCACATAAACTAGTGATTGGATCAGATGTTCGTGCCACAACAACATCAGAACCAGTTCAGACTTCTCCGATTCCTCAAAATATGCCTCTATTTGAAGATAATCATGTCATCACGCCAGTTGACACTGATGATGAAGTTGAAGTAGTTTGGGCTGATCCATCTCCAGTTGCCACAACTGTTGAAGATCGTCAGGTGTCTTGCACTGATGTTGTGCAAAATCAACCTAGTCAATACACTAAATGGATAGTGGCTCATCCCATTGAGCAAATTATTGGAAATCCAGATAGTGGGGTTCAGACTAGAAGAGACATAAGTGAACAATGCTTGAACGTCACCTTCTTATCACTAATTGAACCGAAGAAGATTGACGAGGCTTTGGTAGATCCAAGCTGGGTTGAGGCTATGTAAGAAGAACTTAACCAGTTCGAAAGGAACAATGTTTGGGAACTTGTTCCTTGTCCTCTAGGGTTAAAGAAAGAACCCATTGGAACGAGGTGGGTCTACCAAAACAAGATGGATGAAGATGGCAATGTTGTCAGGAACAAAGCAAGATTGGTTGCCAAGGGTTATTGTCAAGTAGAAGGTGTTGATTTCGATGAAACTTTTGCTCCAGTTGCAAGACTTGAAGCTATTAGAATTTTCTTGGCTTATGCTGCTCATTTGCAATTCAAAGTCTTCCAGATGGATGTCAAAAGTACGTTCCTGAATGGAAAGTTGGAAGAAGAAGTGTATGTTAAGCAGACTCCATGTTTCTTGAACGAAAAGCATCCTCACTGGGTATATAGACTAAACAAAGCTTTGTATGGTCTTCGTCAAGCCCCAAGAGCCTGGTATGACACTCTAACGAAACATCTTCTCAATAATGGTTTTTAAAGAGGTGCAATAGATAATACCTTGTTTATCTTGAAAGAAAAAGGTAATATCTTGTTGGTGCAAATTTACGTTGATGACATTATATTTGGGTCAACTAATGATGGAATGTGTAAAAGGTTTTCAAAAATCATGTCTCAAGAATATGAGATGAGTTTAATGGGTGAATTAACATTTTTCATGGGTTTACAAATTAAACAAACCATGGATGGTATTTTTATTAATCAAGAAAAATATGTCAGAGATTTGTTAAGAAAATAAAAATATGATTCTATCCCATCGAAAACCACACCTATTTCAGCTCCATTGAATTTGGATTCTGACCCAAATGGTAAACCAGTAGACCAAAAGGAATATCGTGGAATGGTTGGTTCACTGATGTATTTAACTGCCAGTCAACCAGATATAATGTTTGCAACATGTCTATGTGCCAGATTTCAGGCTAATCCAAAAGAATCACATTTGCATGTTGTTAAACGCATTTTCAGGTACCGGAAAGGGTGCCCTAGCCTTGTTCTTTGGTATCCCAAAGGCTCAGGGTTAGATCTAATGGGTTATTCAGATTCAGATCATGCAGGTTGTAAGATTGATAGAAAGTCTGCAACTAGTGGTTGTCACTTCCTGGGGGGAAAACTGGTGAGTTGGACCAGTAAGAAGCAGACTTCGGTCTCAATGTCAACTGCTGAGGCAGAATACATTTCTGCGGCCAGTTGTTGTGCCCAGATTCTCTAGATCAAAAACCATTTACTTGATTATGGTATGAAATACACAAGAACCCCAATCTTTTGTGACAACACCAGTGCAATTGCTATATCTCACAACCCAGTGATGCACTCGAAGACAAAGCATATTGACATCAGGTGTCACTTCATTCGTGATCATGTTATGAAAGGAGACATTGAAATATATTTCATCCCCACTGACAAACAGTTAGCTGATGTTTTTACAAAACCTCTTGATGAGAAAACTTTTAAACATCTCATCAGTGAGTTGGGTATGTTAAATTCTCATTAAACTGGAGAGGCTTTGATGGTCCAGGTGATCCTTGATTGGTTGGAGATTGAACGCCTTGATGTACTCAAAGACTAGTCATTGATCAAATGGATCACATTTTTAGGGGGAAAGACTCAAAAAAAATTTCCAATTAAAATTCGTTTTATTTTGAAAAATGCAACTGGTGAATCTCTCAGTTGAAACTGGCATCTGGAAAATCTCTCCAGTATGCTAGTTTGGTTTTATCTTAAACTGGTGGTCAACCAGATTTCATAATGTTATGTTTTACTTGGTGAATACTTGTAACACGTGATGATACTCGAGTGTTTGTATCGCTCTCACAAACGTCACCTGACATGTCTTACGTGTTAAGACTTTTTGCTGAAAATTATTGCACTTTTGATGGGAATTGTTGAAGTTAATGGGTGAGTGGGAATACCAGCCGTCATAGCATTAAATGCTTGATGGGAGGTATTAAGTGTTTTTAATTTCTCAAAATTACTAGAAAACCAAATTTTGAAATTGTGTGTAAAATTTGGGGGTTAAAATATCTTTTCGTATATATATTGGTAATATTTTACTGCCTATATATACTCCCACTAAATACTTTTCTCATTTACTTAGCACAAAATTCCTTTCATTTACTCTTCCAATCATTCACAATTCAAGATCCCTTTCTCTCTTTCTTCTTTAAATCAAAAACCCTAAATCCAAAATCTCAAATCGCTCCTAAATCATCGCCTTCTTCATCTCGCTCTCGTGATGTGAATCTACTCACTGTCGAGTATAATCCATCCGAAAATGTTTCTCATGTTGTTGGTGTCCCCGTAAGCTCAAAATTAATAAAATTAAATCCAAACAATCCAATGGCATCTCTTCAAGGGCATCAGGCCGCTGATTCTCTTATTGGGAAAATCCAATCCTTTTTTCGGGATTCTCCCCTCAGCGATGCCTTTTCTTTGAACCCAAACAAGTTGTTTCATGATTACTTGTGTGACTTTTGGTACACGACGTCCAATTCTGATGACTGCTCATCCATCTCCTTCACTTTAAAGGATGGGTCAGTCCCGTGTACCATCACCACCTAGACATTGAGGGAGGCCCTTAACCTCAATTACTGGAGACAAGATGAGAGGCCAATGGTGATTTCTCCTAATATCAATTTCCGTCAGGTCTTCCTTGACATGGGGAATAAAGAAGTTTTGGAGGGAGGTATACTGAAGACCAAAGGATCAATCACTATGAGAGGGCTTTCATCGCAATTTCTATCCTTTTGTTTCATACTAATTCTGGGTAGAGAGGAATACAACAACACGCAATCTTTATACTCTGTGCCAGAATTATTAAGAAATCTGGACAACCTTGTGTCCACATCTGATGAAGTCCAGATTTCTCCAAGAATGCTACTGGCATTCTCTAGAACTGATGTACCACCACCAGGTGAGTCAGAAAGACAACTGGGCGGGCCTCAAAATAATGAGGGACCCACCAGTTCGTCTGAAGATGTTGTGACTGTTGCAGAACCTGGAGATCTCCCCTCAGGCATCCAGGCGGTTCCAAAGGCAAGAAGATCTAGCAAAAGTAGAATAAGATCTAGATCAGGACTTGCTATATCTGACTAGTTACAACCTGTGATCGTGGTCCCTGAATCACAAGCCCAGGATATTGCAACTGAGGAAAGAGCAGTTGTAGTTGACGCTCCAGTTACCTCTTTCCAGGGAAAGATGCTTCGGCAACAGATCCTTTAACTGTTGAAACCATTGAGGAAACTAAAACTGGTCATCAGGAGTCTGAACAACCTGTTCAGCCACCCCCAACATTTATGGATCTTGGTATAAATGAGGGTGAGTTTCAACTTGAATCTTCGGATTCATCTGAGACTGAATCTGACCAGGAGATGGCTGATGCAACTATACTTGATCAGCTCCCTTCTCTCCTGATAAGGGTATGTCTTCTAGTGGATCTAGTGACTCAGATATTGTTGCTCATAATAATAGGTCTAAGACTCCAAAACGATAGGGACTTTCACAGAATACTACTTTTAGTAGTGTAAGTCCGAGTCATTCTCGTACACCTCAAAGTAATAGTTCACCTAGGAAGATGACTCAACAAAATCGATCCCCTCCTGTTAGAATTAATAGTTCGTCTAAATTCTATGATCGATTAGGGAGTCAACCTAGATTTGGTACTCACTTACCAAGGAATTCACCTCCTAAGACTCGTTTCACTTCACCTAAGAAACAGTCTGTGACACCATCTTCATCCAAGGCTCCATTAAAGAGCGATGGATATTGGACCGAATTAATCATTAGAGATGAATTCGGCAAACCTAAACCTCAAAAGGTTTGGGTTCCCTTTAGAAACTAACCATCTTATTGTCTAATGTGCAGGGAGAACCAAGAAAACCTATTAGTCTTTGGTATGTTGATAGTGGATGCTCTCGGCACATGACAGGGGACAAGAACATTTTCTCCAATTATGAAGATGTAAATGGGTCGTATGTTAGTTTTGCCGGTCCCGAGGGCGGCAACATCTCGGGCCAAGGTGATGTTGTCAATGGGAAGATTACGCTGGAGAAAGTCAATTATGTGGAACAGTTATCACATAATTTATTAAGTGTTTCTCAGATTTGTGACAAGGGTAACAATGTCCTTTTTAATGAGAAAGAAGCACTTATATTGAAACCAGGATATGTTATTCCAAAAGACTGGATCCTGCTGAAAGCTCCTAGGAAGAGAGACATCTATGGCCTTGTGTTAGGTGTTGATAATCCAGAGGAGTCTGTTTGCTTGTTATCGAAAGCAAATGAATCTGAATCTTTGTTATGGCATAGAAGAATGGGACATATCAATTTCCGAAAGATGAATGACATTGTCAAACATGGTTTGGTTGACGGCGTTCCCATGAAACGGTTTGGAATGGAAGACAAATGTGTACCTTGTCTGAAAGGTAAACAACAAAAGTCTGCACATAAACCGAAACAAGAAAATTCTATTGCCAATCCTTTCGAGATACTTCACATGGATTTATTTGGTCCAGTGAATGTAAGAAGTATCGGTGGGATGTACTACTGTTTGGTGGTTACAAATGATTACTCGAGATTCTCATGGGTATTTTTTCTTAAATTGAAAGATGAAACTCCGCAGATTTTGATAAATTTCTTTGTCGAAACTGAAAACATTTATGGAGTTCGTGTTAAGAGAATCAGGAGCGACAACGGAACTGAATTCAAAAATAATGTGATGGATGTCTTTTGTTTGTCAAAGGGAATCCAACATCAATACAGTTCTCCGTATGAACCACAACAGAATGGAATTGTTGAAAGGAAGAATAGGACTCTAATCGAGACAGCCAGAACTATGCTTGAAGATTCAAGGCTTCCTACTATGTTTTGGGCGGAAGCGGTGAATACAGCTTGTCATATTTTAAATAGGGTTACTGTAGTTAAGTGTCATAATAAGACATGTTATGAGCTTCTACATAAGAAGAAACCGAATTTACAGAATGTTGAACCATTTGGTGTACCGTGTACTTTCTAGAAGTATGTTCTGGTCATGGAAGACAAGTCCTTGTCGCTACAGGTATCGTGAGTTACTCACTACAATAGCATTTCAAGTGAAAGGCAATCTGATTGTAGTGTATACTGGAAGTTATTTGTACTTTCCAAATATGGTCTTTGTTAGTTTGAGAAGGTGTGATGTGTATGTGTGGCTAGAAATATGTAATCTCATGATAAACGAGCTCATCGTTACTACAAGTATTGAAGAGAATAATTTGGTCCTTGATGTTTTAAAGGTTGATCAAGCTTCATATCTGTTAGTTATTGAATCCATCATGGATCCCAAAATTTTTCACTCGCTATCATGTTAGGTCCAGATTTACTGGACTCGCTATAGACTTGACTACTGAAGCCCTCTGAAGATTTGTCCAGAAATTATGTGAAGACCAGTGAACCATTTACTTGTACAGGAATCTGGATTCCACTAGATTGGTTCACTGGAATTCACTCCAGTCAAGATCTTTCCACTGAAGAACATTCTCATTGAAGTCTGAAGAAAGAAGTCTGACAAATAGCGGAGCGCACTAACAGACTTACCAGATCTCCTGACTGGAGTCCTTGACAGTGTTCTAGACCTTACAAGTCTGAACACTGATTACGAGGAATTGACTTTATGCCTTTACATGCCTTTACCTGGACAATCCATTTGTCCTTTGTTAAAATTCTTACACGCATGTAAAGGTGGTTGGTTAATTAGAAGACAAGTTATTATCAAGTGACTTTATTCTTGTACTTTAATCAATGCATTTAAGGAATTAAAGTAATTTCCTTAAATGCATGTAACCATATTTGTACGGCAAAAATAATATTATATTTATTCTTTTTGCCTATAAATACCAAGTCACTTCCCTCGTCCAAATTACACTTTTGCAATTTGGTGCCTTTGCTCAAATACTCTCGATCTAAACAGTTATACTTCAGAACTTTAAGTATTTCGATCAAAAGAGTATATTTAGCAAATATTAGATCACTTGTAATTCATAAGGTTGTTTAGATACTGACTTTGTAATATCTTAGTTCCGCAACAACCTTGTATTTTATTTAACATCAATAAATAAAATACACTTGAAAATTACATTGTGTCTCACCATTTACTTTACTTGCTTATCTTTATATTGCTTAAGTATATATTACTTTATATATATTGTTGCTTTTATATTTATTGTAATACTAGTCCAATCTAGTGCTTACTTGACTTGTCGCATTTATACTAGTCCATTCTAGTGCTTACTTGACTTGTTGTATTCTACACTTGTGGATTAAACCATCAAGTAAGGGACTTCACAATTGGTATCAGAGCAGAAGGCTAATATACTTGCCTAGATCTGTATTTTCCTAATGGCCAACCGAGAGAATACACAAGGAAACCCTTTAAATACAGGACCTCCTCCCATTATTGAAACTGAAAAGACTACTGACCATGTTAACAATAATCCTCCACCACCACCACTTCCTATTCCTGCTTCTCCACATGTGCATGTTCACTACTCAAACATCATGTTCACGAATTCAGTGGGAATGATGATGAATTTGGCACGTGGAAAGCTAGGATGATATTACATATTACTGGAATTGAGAGGAACATGATAAAAATTTTAAATGAAGGACCTTATATTCCTAGAAGTCCTCTCGATCCACTTCTTGATCCTCTTGGAGCAAGATCTGTAAGGGAAAAGAGAGAGGAACATTGGTCTAAAGAGGATAAAAGACTTGTTAATATAGATACTATTTTAAAAAATATGATCCTCGGGGTTGTTCCTGAATCTCTTATTCCCACACTAGTTCTTTATCCTAGTGCTAAAAGCATGTGGGATGAACTAGTAAATCAGTATGAAGGTGGTGATGACACTATTGTTACCAGGAAAGTGTCTTTGAATAAGAAGTAGAAGTCATTTTTTGCTCTGCCCAATGAATCATTAACTGGTACTTACACCAGATTTATAAGTATCATAAACCAGTTGAGAGGGCTTGGAGTAGAAAAAGACAAAGACATACTTCTTGAAAAATTTTGTGATATTCTTCCATCAAAATAGTCTCACATGAACGTGGTCTTGAGACAAGGTAAAACCTTGCATTCCCATACTCTATCAACATTGTATGGAGCCTTCAGATTCACTGAAGAAAATCAAGCCCAGATAATTGAGGCAGAAAAAGCTGCTATTAATCATGCTTCCAGTAGTTCCCCTATGGTTAGTCATACTGAACCACCCTGTGCGGCATTAATGTCTTCTGAGAATGTATTTTCTATGAAGAAGATGATGTCTGAATTAATGGATTCTAGAGCCATGAATAATATCTCTTTAGATTATGATGAAACTGATAGTGATGATCTGATGGCTATGATTGCTAAAACGTTTAACCGTTTTAAAGCAAGAGCCAACAGACCCACTGGACAACATGCACCCAGTTCCTCTACTGACAAGACCAATCTGACATGCTTTAAGTGTGGCGGAAAAGGTCATTTCATGAAGGAGTGCAAGTCCAATCAGTTTGTTTCTCAATCTGGTCCATCAACTTCTTATAACAAGCCTGATGATAGCTACAGATCAAAATACAAAAAGCTTAAGGCTTAAATTGCTCTCATGTCTGCAGAAAAAAATAATAATCAATGCATGGTTGCTGAAGAAGAATGGGTACCCTCTAATGACTCATCAATTGATGATGAAGAGGAAAGAGATTGTTGTTATATGGCTCTGGCTGATCAAGAGCATAAGGAAACTGATCCTGAATTAAAACTAGACATTGCTGAAGCTCTAAACTCTGATTTAATTTTTGTGGAAACTGTTCGATCAGAAATGTCAAATAGTTTTGAAACAGATTTTTCTTAAATGACAAATTTACAATCAAAGTTAAAAGAACTTAAGAAATTGAATTGGCTTTTAAAGCACAAGTTTTGGTCACTGAAAAACTGGTCTAAGAAAAGGAAGAGCTTTGAAAATGCTTTAACTAAAGAAAAACATGTCATTCAGTCATGGCTTGAGACTAGAAAACCGTATGATGTTGCAAGAAACCAGTATCCCTCCCAAAAACGAGCATATCTGGGGGGTGATGTGACTGCTGCATCATTAATACCTGTTGTTGACCGACTACCAGAAGTGTTAAAACCAAGCACTATATATGATTAACCAACAACACCCAAAACTTGTATTATTCCTCCTATTCAATTGCCTGAGGTCAAGACTGGAGCACACCAGATGAATGCTCCAGTCAAAAAGGTCAAGCAGAATAAACCTTTGCCTCAATCATCTTCAAAGGAACCCGAGGTTCAGAAGAAGAAAAATGTTGTTCCACCTAAGCCAAAAGTCCAGTCATCTGGAAAGGCTCAGGTATCGTATGAAAAAACCATTTTGTTACGATTGGAAAGTAAGTTTCAACTACTGGCTCGTCAAGTTCAAAGTTGTTATGCAACATTAAACAACTTTGAGGGTACTTCATCAGGCCCAAAACAAAATGCAAAACCTTTTTCCAAGAAAGTTAAAACCATTACTCCTGTTGAGAAAAAGAAAAAGGTTTCAAAACTGTCAAACCCAGTGGTCTTTTCAACTAAGACTATTATCGAAGAAAGTGAACTCAACCAGATACCCCCTGGGATCCATTTGGCAGGATCCAGAGAACCCATCAGTCGATAGGTTCCCAAAACTGACTAATCAATCTGGTGGATGTGCAGGGCAATCGAAAGAAATATATTTGGTATCTTGACAGTGCTGCTGGCAGGACTATGACTGGATGTAAGACCCTGCTGGAGGAGTTCGTGACTTCAAACGGACCCTCAATTACTTTTGGAAATGATGGTTCTGGAAAGACTAAGGGATATGGTGTCTAGAATAATGGTCAAGTCAAATTCAAACGGGTGGTTAATGTTAATGGTTTGAAATATAACCTAATAAGTGTGAGCCAACTGTGTGATGATGGTTACCAGGTGTTGTTTAACATCTCCCAGGGCATTGTACTTAATAAGGATTGGAAGGTAGTATTGATTGCCCCTAGGAAAGGGAATGTGTATGTGATGGATATGGAAAGCTCTCCTTCAGAGCAGTGTTTCTATACCAAGGCTGATGAAGGCACAAAAAGGTTATGGCATAAAAGGTTATCCCATTTAAATTTCAAAAATATTAATAAGTTGTCCAGAAAACAACTTGCAGATGGGATACCTTCAGTTTCTTTCAAAAAGGAAAGGCCATGTCCAGGATGTGAGATGGGTAAGCAGAAATGCACCAATTTCAAGACAAAGCAGAATTTTAGCATATCTGAACCACTTCATACGCTTCATATGGACCTTTTTGGTCCAGTAAATGTTCAGACTCGTGCTGGTAAAAAGTATACCCTGGTAGCTGTTGATGAATACTCCAGATATTGTTAGATAATATTTCTTAAATCAAATAATGAAACTGCTGCTGAAGTCATCGCTCTTATCAAGCAAATTGAACTCAAATATAAGCGAAAAGTGTGTCAGTTAAGAAGTTATAATGGAACAGAATTTCAGATATCAACTCTGGAGAAATTCTGTACTAACACTGGCATCTCTCAGAACTTCTCATCAGCACGCACTCCAAAGCAGAATGGAGTTGTAGAAAGAAAGAACAGAACGCTGATAGAAGCTGCCAGAAGTATGCTTGCTGAATCTGGTCTTCCTAAAATGTACTGGGCTGAAGTAATTGCAACTGCTTGTCACACCCAGAATCGTTCAGTGTACGTGAAGCGACACAAGAAGACATCCTATGAAATATTATGGAAATAGAAAACCAAATATTGGTTACTTTCACAATTTTGGATGTCCAGTATACATCCTGAACGACTCGAGTCAATTAGAAAAATTTGATGCCAAAGCTGATGAGGGATATTTCTTAGGATATTCAGCCATTCGCAAAGCCTTCAAAGTTTACAACAAGAGACTGGAAAAGGTTCAAGAGTGAATACATGTCACATTTAATGAATCCAATGAAGCAATCAATAAAAAGCCAACCCTTACTTCTCCCCCAGAAAATCCAATTATCTGTGGTGAATCTGATCCTATCAAAGATTCATCTGAAGATGTTTCCAGTCATCCAGACTTGGAACCAGTGCAAATTGAGAAACCTGCTGGTAATACTTCATTTTATCCATCAATAAGTTTCAAACTATCCTCTGAACTTGTTATTGGATCAGATGTTCGTACTCCTCCTCCAATATCAGCTCCAATTGATTTTGAAACAGTAATTCAAGAAATGCCTTTAAATGAAGAATTTCATGATGCAAATCATGATCTTACAGATTCTGATGAAGACGTTGATGTTGTCTGGCAAGATCAAATTCCAGAAAATCAATTAAATTCTTGCACTGATATTGTTGTTCATGACAATCCTAGTCAATACTCTAAGTGGACTAAAGCTCACCCAATCAACCAGATTATTGGTGACTCCAGTAGAGGGTTTCAAACCAGAAGTGCCTCTAGTGAACAATGTTTATATGTCAGCTTCTTATCACTGATTGAACCTTAGAAGATTGACGAGAAAAAGAATGACCCAAGCTGGGTGATAGCTATGCAAGAAGAGCTTCACCAGTTCGAACGAAACAAAGTTTGGTATCTGGTTCCTCCTCCAGTTGGCAAGAAAGAACCAATTGGAACCAGGTGGGTCTTCAGGAATAAGGTTGATGAAGATGGACATGTGATACGAAATAAGGCCAGATTAGTTGCACAAAGGTATGTCCAGACAGATCTTGACTTTGAAGAATCATTTGCTCCTGTAGCAGGGTTAGAAGCCATTAGAGTGTTTTTAGCCTTTGTTGCCCATCATAAGTTCAAGGTCTACCAGATGGACGTCAAGAGTGCATTTTTGAATGGAGAATTAGAAGAAGAAGTTTACGTCAAGCAACCTCCAGGCTTCATTGATGAAAAACATCCACATTGGGTATATCGTCTGGACAAGGCACTGTATGGCCTCAGACAAGCCCCTCGAGTCTGGTATGATACTCTGACTAAACACTTATATGAAAACGGTTTCAAAAGAGGTGCAAATGACAATACCTTATTTATTCTTTGTGAAAGAGGTAATCTTCTGTTGGTACAAGTTTATGTTGATGATATTATTTTTTGTTCTACTGATGAATCTTTGTGTAAGAAATTTTCAAAAATTATGTCTTCAAAATTTGAAATGAGTTTGATGGGTGAATTAACATTTTTTCTTGGGCTCCAGATTAAACAAACCAGTGATAATCAAGAAAAATATGTTAGAGATATTTTAAGAAAATTCGATATGAATTCTTCACCTTCAAAATCGACTCCAATTTCTGCACCTTTAACAATAGATTCAGACCCTGATGAGAAGCCAGTGAACACCACTGCCTATAGAGGCATGATTGGTTCACTAATGTATTTAACAGCCAGTAGACCAGATATAATATTTGCATCATGTCTTTGTGTCAGATATCAGGCTAACCCAAAAGAATCTCATCTGGCGGATGTTAAGCGCATTCTGAAGTACCTTAGATCTAATGGCTCAGGCTTAGATCTAATGGGTTATTCAGATTCAGATCATGTAGGTTGTAAGATAGACAGGAAATCCACTACTGATGGATGTCATTTCCTTGGTGGCAAACTGGTGAGCTGGACCAATAAGAAGCAAACATCAGTCTCTTTATCCACTGCTGAAGCAGAATATGTGTTTGCAGCCAGTTGTTGTGCTTAGATACTCTGGATGAAGAACCAGTTGCTTGATTATGGTATTAAGTATTCAAAGACTCCTATTTTCCGTGATACTACCAGTGCCATTGCTATCTCAAACAATCCAGTCATGCACTCCAAGACGAAACACATTGATGTCAGGTATCATTTCATTCGTGATCATGTTATGAAAAATGATGTTGAAATCCACTTCATCCCCACTGACAAACAACTCGCTGACATATTTACAAAACCTTTGGATGAGAAAACTTTTCAATATCTTGTTAGTGAGTTGGGAATGTTGAACCCTTAATCTGGAACCTTGTTATGAATGCCTTTGTGACACTGGCAGGGTTCTTTGATTACAAATTTATAAATCTATACCAGTAAAGCTATCGAACTCCTTTGTAATACTATCTTTACACAAATAGATTTGTGGATCACCATTCCAGGGCTGGAAAATGTTTCTGGCACCTTGTAGATGTGTCCCTCTCATTGATACTAGATAAGTTGACGTGCATGTTTGAAGTGACTTCAGTCGCTTTGTAAATATGTCCCTCTCATTTGTCAATATTAGTTGATGTGCGTGTTTGAGGATTACTAGAATGGTCTAATCTGGGTAAGTACTGGAGTGTCCCTCTAATGTACCATCAGTGCATATTCTACTGGCCTAATCCACCAGTGATGCTGGAGTGTCCAATCAACCTCCAGATGCATTAAAATGAGTCATGGTGTGTTAAGTCATAATATTTTAATACTTGATGCTAGTGCGTGCCATACATACAAACTTTTTATCTGGACAGTTACTGTTCATCCTACGTGGCATGACTTTTTCAACTTAAAATGATGGTTTTGTTACCTTGGGAAGACAAAAAGTGCAAGTTAGTAATTTTGTGGGTTGTCAACCGTCATACATTTATGTGTGATGGGAAAAATTAAATGCGGATGTCAAAACCGATCAAAACTGTTTTCAAATTTTTCAAACTTACCGTTTTGAATTCCATTTTCTCTTTCCTCTATAAATACCCTTATTTACCTTCTCCTTTCAGTTTTATCTCGAAAATCATTTAGTCCCAAATCTTCAAATTTCTTCATTTATTTCTTTCTCTCTTCATTCAATTCCAATCATCATTATCTTTCTTCTTGAATTTTTCTTATAAACCCTAAATTCTTTCAATTTCTACTTTCAAATGGCACCCAAAACAACAAATTCTGACAAAAATCTTCTTACCAACAATTATACCCCTCCTACTAGTGTCACCAAAGCTCATGACATCATCATTGATTCTGACAAAATCAGGATTAACATGCATAACTAGATGGCAAATCTTGCCAGAACCCATGATCCTCAAACCATCATAGGACGAGTAAATTATTTCTTTCTTAGTTGTCCATTATATGGGGCTCTTACTATGAATCCAGGGAAAATGTACCATGGTTACTTGTGCGAATTTTGGTACACTGCTCATTTCAAAGCTGGTGATGATAACACCATTCATTACACCTTGAAAAAGGGATCTCGTCCTCATACAATAACTGTTCATTCCCTATGAGATGCCCTTCGTATGCACTATTTTTCAGAAAATGAATTGCCATTACAACTTCCCACTGGCATCAATCTTAGGGAAGTGTGTAGGCAGATGGGTCACACTAACATTCTCGATGAGCAGGGTGTGTTAAAGAGAAAAGGTACTATTTATATGAGTAAACTCACTGATTCCTGGAGATTCTTTTTCACTCATCTGGTAGAATGTTTGGGAAGTGGATCTGGAGGGCTTGATCAAATAAATCAGACCCAACTTATGATTGCATATTGCCTATGGCATGGGCTTAGGATTGATTTTGCCCAAATTTTTTGGAATGATTTGGCTGAAAAAATAAAAGTACATAAAAGAAAATCTCATGTACCCTTCATTAGATTTTTGTCTTTGATTTTTAAGCGTGCACTTGGGAATGAGTATGACTATGACACCAGTCATTTTTCTATGGCTGAACACTTGAGGGATCTCAGCAACTTAGTGTCCAAAAATAATGAAGTTGAGATTCCAGTTGAAATGATTGAAAGCTTTAGAAGAGAAATTACTGATGCCACACCTCCAATTGATTCAGAAGAAACCCAGGGTGGCCCTCAATTCAATATAGGTACTTCTGGGCATTTCACTACTAAAGAGCAGTCACCAGAAAATGAGGTGACTTCTGATCCATAAGAAACTCTTGTTTTTCCAACAAACATCTCCACAAGACCAAGAAATACCACCAGACGCCTAAGGAGAGGAGGAGCACTGGTCATTCCTCACAATACCGAAACCAGCCATCCAGGTCCCTCCCAACAAGAATCTAAAGATATTACAAGGGGAAACATACAAGAAGCCACTCTCAAAACTTCTGTTAGGGAGAGTGATGAAGAGAATCAAGGGACTACTCAACCTCTTGCACAAACTGAAAGGGTTACTGATGCCTCACCTCTTATAATTCCAGTTTCAAACAATACAGAAGGTGACATCATGAATGAAGATGGTACTTTGATCATGGATACAACAATGGAAGAAGCAAAAAATCAAGAAACACCTGTTGTGCCCTATGAACAGGAAAATGTGGTTATGCCAGATTCCGCCCAGATTGATTTGAACAGAAATGTACCTGATAAGGCTGTAGAGCAAACCACTTTCTGGGATGAAGATGAATCATCCCTGGACTTGTCCAACTCTGGCCAAGTTCAGGATTTATTTGGTGATGAAGCTCAGTCAATGGAAGCAGATTTCCAGGTTCCTATTCCTACTTCCAGTGATCCCCCCAACGCAATTATTCCTTCAGAAACCCAATCTCCTTCTCAGCACCAGTATGAACAAACGGTAATGCCACCACCTCCACCGCCTTTAATTTCTTCAGACACACCATACATAAATCCTCTTCCTTCTATTCCTTCACCTCAATCAACTCAAAATCCACCACAGTCAACTGAGAGACTTCAAGTGCTCAAGTTATAAATATTCCAGTCTCAAGTGCTCTAGACTCTACTGCTGGTCAGATTGAATCTCTTATACAAGAAAGAGTCGAGACACTTATATCCGTTGTTCAAAGAAATGCATCTGGACCCTCCTCTATACCAGTAGGACTCTCCTCTTCATCTTCCACCGAAGTCCAAGGCCTTTTAAACAAGGTAGCGAACTTGGAGAAACCCCTTCAGTCATCTTCCCAGGTTCTCTCTGACTTCAAATCTGCCATGACAAATTCTTTTCGATCAGAGTTGGACACCTTTTCTGGGAATGAACAACTGGTGTTTGATAAATTGAATGAACTAGTACTGGCCATTAACAACTTCTAGGAATCTATCAAAGTGGCAGTCCAGGAAATGAAAGGAATGTCTTCTGTCTCAGTTTCTTCTGTCCAATCTGCTGTTAAAGAGGCAATTGACACTCCTTTAGGAGAACTGAAGACGCAGGTCCAGAATTTGCATCGTGTGGTAGATATGTTGGATTGTCGGCCAACAATGGATCAGAGTTCAATCATAAGCAATGTAAGTGACCAGACTGCTTTGAAACTCAAGAATCTGGTACTCAAGCAGCTCTCTACTGATGTGACTGACTCTGTTATGATCAAATTGCAAGAAGTCATGTTGCCGAAGGTTATTGATTTGATTGTTAAAGAAATTCCTAAGGACTTGGTGACTAAAGTTAAAAATTTAAAAACACAAGTCCAGGAACTAAAAAAGATGTGTCTGCAATGAAGCCAGTGGCTGGTCACACTTTTGGCTCCACTGATAGGCAAATGCTAGAGCAGGTCTGGAATCACCTCAATTCTGGAGGTTATTCCAAGGGGGAAAGTGCTAATCCAGGTGCTCTAGTTGCATTTGCTGCTGAAAAATTGAAGGAACGAAAGATGGAACTTGCGCGTATTGAGGAAAGTGTTGTTATTGGTACTGATGCCAATGAGCCACAGTTTGAAGTATTTGAAGATGTTGCCCAGCTTAAGAAAAATCTAAAGGGCACATCTGGTGTAAGTGAAGAAGTTCAGTCTCCTAAAAGGCCAAATGTTACTGAGGAAGAATCGAAAAGAATTCATCAAGCTGAACTCCTCATTAATATTCATAAAGAAAATGCCAAAAAGGCACTGGTCAAGCCTCATGAAAAAATGAAACAGATGGGTACACTTGACAGTGCTAATGTTGGAGCCTTAAATCTGAACTTAGATATGTACTTGCAAATAAAGAAAGACCCCAGAATTGCAAAATGTCTTGATGTTCTGGATGATATCAAACTAAGAAGTGCATATTTAAAGGAAGAACAGGAGCTGGGTTCCTTTACTCATGGTATCCCTATTCCAGAACTGATTAAAAGAAGAAAATAAGAATTGGTTCGTCTGAAGAACCAAGTCAAAAGTAATGTTGAAGCTCTTGAAAAGGAGTACTCAAGGAAGAGAAAGGGTGGAAGAAACTCTAAGGCTTCAAGAGATGCTGATCTTAATACATTCATTCCTCTGGATACTTCAAAGTCTCTTACCAAGGTTGTAACAAGAAGAACTGGTGAGACTCCTGCTGAAAGCAGACCAATGGAAACATCTGAACAAGGCATTGGTTCTGATGATGTCCAGTTTCTTGTTAAACAAGCTCAGACAAGGGAAAGGTATGAAGCCTTCGTACATGGCAGAGCTAATGTCAGATAAATCATAAATGTAGAAATTGAAGGCATTCCTGATGATCCTAAGTTTGAAAAGTTTTCAGTGAAGTTGTTCAGGGAAGAAAATTTCACTGATGAAAGGCCAGCATATACAATTCATGCTTTTGGAATGACAGAGTTAAAGGAGATTGGTGAGTTTTTCAAAGGAAAAACGTCATTTTCCAGGGCAGAATTAGCTTTCATGAAAAGAATCAAGAACAAATTTCTCAAATAGAAGCAAATGGAAGCTGATATGGGAATGACTAAAAAACAAGGTTCACCACCACAACCCAAGAGAAAGGCCGCTGAAGAAGCATCTGGTCACATTGAAAAGAGAATTGCCTGACTCTTTTATCATTTACTTGTAATTGTACCGATTTTATAAAGTTGTAAATTGTCACCAGTTGATGTCTGTAAATATAAGTTGCAAGCTTTATTTTTCACAAGTATCTGATTAGTATTAAGTCTAGTAATTAACATGTATAAACTGGGAACACTGATGATCTATAAAGTGGCTCCCCAGTATTTCAAAATTAGACTTAGTCAAAAATTTTCAAGGATTTTTCAAGCACAAACATGTATAGATAACAGCTTGAAAATCCTTGCATAATTTCTAAACAAATAGGGGAAATTTGTTAGGTCCAGATTTACTGGACTCGCTCCAGACGTGACTACTGGAGCCCTCTGAAGATTTGTCCAGAAATTATGTGAAGACCAGTGAACCATTTACTTGTACAGAAATCTGAATTCCACCAAATTGGTTCCCTGGACTTCACTCCAGTCAAGATCTTTCCACTGAAGAACATTCTCACTGAAGTCTGAAGAAAGAAGTCTGACAAATAGTGGAGCTCACTAACAGACTTACCAGATCTTCTGACTGGAGTCCTTGACAGTGTTCTAGACCTTACAAGTCTAAACACTGATTACGAGGAATTGACTTTATGCCTTTACATGCCTTTACTCTGACAATCCATTTGTCCTTTGTTAAAAGCCTTACACGCATGTAAAGGTGGTTGGTTAATTAGAAGACAAGTCACTATCAAGTGACTTTATTCTTGTACTTTAATCAAATCATTTAAGGAATTAAAGTAATTTCCTTAAATATATGTACATATTTGTACGGCAAAAAGAATATTATATTTATTCTTTTTGCCTATAAATACCAAGTCACTTCCCTCGTCCAAATTACACTTTTGCAATTTGGTGCCTTTGCTCGAATACTCTCGATCTAAACAGTTATACTTCACGACTTTAAGTATTTCGATCAAAAGATTTTATTTAGCAAATATTAGATCACATGTAATTCATAAGGTTGTTTAGATACTGACTTTGTAATATCTTAATTCCGCAACAACCTTGTATTTTATTTAACATAAATAAATAAAATACACTTGAAAATTACATTGTGTCTCACCATTTACTTTACTTGCTTATCTTTATATTGCTTAAGTACGTATTACTTTATATATATTCTTGCTTTTATATTTATTGTAATACTAGTCTAATCTAGTGCTTACTTGACTTGTCGCATTTATACTAATCCAATCTAGTGCTTACTTGACTTGTTGTATTCTACACTTGTGGGTTAAACCATCAAGTGAGGGACTTCACATATCAGCAATCTTGGAAGTTCATGTACTGAAACTTCTTTTATTCAAGAAATCTGAAAATTCAAGATTTGTCACCGGGCTAAGATTATTTGAAGTCATTTATCATCTGAAGATGTTCAGAAATGAAAACTCGAGGCCTTACTTTAAGGACTTGAGGGCAAGTCCTCAAAAAGAGGGAGTGATTGATGTGGAAATGATCCCGAGCCATTTCCACATAAATACTTGGTTCGCGTATTTGTTAAAAGAAGTTCAGCAAGCAACAGATTACATTTGGATATCCTTTATTGGAATTAAGCTACTGATGTATGTTGATTTTAATGCAAAGTCGAGCACTGAAGTTATCCAACCAAATCAAGTGTTGCTGGTCTTAAGGGTCATCAGTGACAATACAAGTTTTGATCAGCAGCAATTCTCGCTGAAACAACTTCAACTGGTCACCGTCAGTGAACTGAACAACACCAGATGTGATCAGCGAGTGTCCAGATCAACAAGTAACACTTCAGTTAGAAGAATACATCAGCAAGTCTTTTCTTAGCAAGTATCCATGAGTGACACTGGCCAGAGATGGGTGCTCAGCACATTACTTAAGTCATGCTTCAGCGAGGATTCACCAATGATGAAGTTTATCAGATCCATATCAGTTACACTTCAGTGGCCTATTTCAGCAACTAGATATCAATCCACCAGTAAAGGTAGCAACTGGACCGTTTCAGTGAATAACTCCAGTGAGTTATTTCAGACAATATGCTACTCAGTGAACCATTTGAGTGGACGACGTCCGTGAGAAAATGCTCAAGATGGAATACTCCACTGAAGTTTCTCCAGATGCATTCTCCAGATAAGATCCTCCAGATGCATTTCTCCAGTAATGATCCTCAAGATGCATTTCTCCAGTAATGATCCTCCATATGTACTCTATAGTGAAGTTTCTCCAGATCACTTTTCCAGTAAAGATCCTCCAGCTCCAGGTTCCAGTGACAATCCTCCAGATCCAGGTAACATTACTCTAGAGCCATTCACCAGTCTCCAGTCAAGACCCTCCAGTAGAGCTTACGAGTGAACGACTCTAGTCAAGATGCTCCAGTAGCAATCCATCTGATCTACTTTAGTTTGTCGTCATCTAGTTACTTTCATCCGATAAGAGGCGGACACGTCATAATGTTCTAGAAGCTTATGGATAAGAATGGACATGTGGATGTGACAGCTTTCTTAACGGTTTGCATGTGTCAATTGTAGGGACCATTTCCATGGGAATAATTCTAAAAGCTGCACATGCCCTTTTTCTATTGGTGGAATAATTAGTGGTTGTCCCCCATAATAAAATGAGTGGATGTCATTCACCCTTGATAACTTTTATTTATTTTAATTTGTGTTTCGATGATTTCTAGAAAATAACATGTGGCTATAAATAGGGGTTGTATTTTTCTCATTGTAAGTGAGATTATGTTGTTGAATGAAATTAATAGAGCAATCTCTATTTCTTATCCAAAATCTTCATTTACGTTTATAGATCTTTGATCTTGGTGTTTTGGAGTGATCCCTTAATCTATATTTGTGGTGGTTCGTCCTTTATCAAATATAGTGGTGAGATTTTAAATCTTCAATTCCTTGATCTATGTTTGTGGTGACTAGATCTTTATCAAAGATAGTGGTGGGTTGGAGTGTTTCCTTTATCCTTGGTTCCGGTGGCTTGGCCTTTACGAATCTTGGTAGTGGATTCTTTTATCTATACTTTTGTTTTATTGTCTTGTTTTCTTGTTTATTTCATAAAATCCAGAAAATACCAAAAATATTTAATTCCATTTTTGTTTAATTTCCGTTGTGCTTGAGTTATTGCGTGTTTTACGCATCAATGTCACACACTGTGATGGCCTCTATTCATAATCAACTTTAATATTTAATGTAATTTAACCCTCGTCATCCAGATTTAGGATAACAACTACCAAATTATCTTTTAGGTCATCAATAGCATGCAACTCAATCATTGCTCTAGCATAACTGCTCCGTCCCCAAGCATCAACACACATAGCCTCAGTAAAGCTATCCAACTATTTAGGTGTACCTAACTTTGAAGCCATTAAACTAAGTCCATCATCAATATATACCGCCAAAGGGACATTATGCAATTTAACCCACACCGGAACAATTTTAATACCGTCTTTCTTTAGTATGATAGAGGGTAGAAAAATAGGACTATTACAAATTAACCAAGGACCTCCCTTCAAGACATGATTCATAGCTTCTTTCTCAGTAAATTTGAAAAGTAAAAACCATTAGCATTCATCATTTTCACCAGCCCAAACTTTGCCCATGCTTTCTTTACAAAGTATTCAACTACTGGATATGCCACCCCATCTCCAAGAAAATAACCATATAATACATTGTTAAACCGTTGTTGGACATGGCAGACAGATTCCCTAGGAATAACAAGTAATCTAAAATTAATTTTGGGAGCCTCCGTTTTTGCCTTCAGTTTTGAGGCATAAGAAACCAGTTTTGGTGGCATATCTTCAGGTTGTTGAATTGAGGCAAAATCTTCATCATCTTTATCGTTCTTTGTTGTCATTCCATTTCCACCATAGCTATCCACTGATTTAAAAATCAGCTGATTACCTACATTCATATCCTCAGCTTTTTTTGTGTTTCCTTAATGTACCCATATTCATCATACTCAACATCAACATCAAGTTTTGATTCAACACTATCAACTTTGTTACTAGAAAACTGATTTGACGTTGCAACAACTCCACCATTAGAACTATTAGTTGGAACTTCATCGTTACCTTCAATTAACGAATCCTCAGGAGTTTTAGTGGTAGTCGGCTGACTACAGCCTGAAGGTTTCATTAACTTTAGTATTAAACATACCAGCAGATTCTGTGAGAAGACAACTCGGGGTATTCGGGGAAGTTGAAGTTCAAGAAGACAGCTCGGGTGACTAGCACACTTGAAGTTTGGGGTATTCGGGGAGAATTTCTTTTCCAAGATGGATGCTTAGTTAATTCGTTTGCTTTATTGTCTAGTTGTATCTTCTTCATGGTTTTGTATAGCTATGCGTGTTTGCATTGGTTATGAATTGTTCTAGTTTCCTTTGTTTGCATATAAGGCATGTCTCGTATATGAATTAGTATGAACTCTTCATACTACTTGCTTTGTAATGTTTTGGGTAATTAATATAAAGTCAATGGGGTTTAAATTCCCCTTTACCCCAAAAACAAAAAAGACACACCAACAGATTTGTTATCCTTGGAACCCTTATTAGGGTGTCTCAAAATCGTACGAACAGGAAGTCTTTTCTTACCATCTATGTTTTTTAACTTTTGAGGCAATCCCAGGATTACCCATGGCAACCGATCTCTCCATAATCAAAAGAAACCCATGTAGACGATAAAATCTAGAATGAAAAAGAATACGAAGTCAATGAAGAACATGAAAATAAAACTATCAAAACCCTAAAAACCTGTATGGGAACCCTAATAAGTAAATCGATCACCTTAACCTGTTAACAAGCCCCAACGATCTAGCTAAAGTACACAAGGTAGCCGCGATCCGAACCTGGTAACAAATCGAGAAAAGAAATAACAAAATTGGGTTTTGAAGACTTGTAAAGAGGAGAACCCTAGAATACGTTAAATCTAAGCAAAAAAAAAGTAAATAGTTCTGATTAGAGCACCAAAAAAGCAAGAATAATCACAACTAAACACCATGATCAGCTAGATGGAACGCGTAATGGGGTTGGAAAATTGGAAAAGATTGAAATTGTCAATCGTCATAGGGGGAGACAAATAGAGTTTTCCAAAAGGCAATCGCCTATCGGCAATGCAAGACTCTTTACTAGAGTTGGCCAAAAAAAAAAAGAAATAAAATAAGATAAAAATGCTAAGCAGATGTGATATGTATTTTGTTGTCAAATCTTGTAATTTATATTGAAAATTATCGTCTGTTAATAAAATTACCTTTACATATGTCGTCATCATATTGGGATCTTTATGTATGTTTTATATGTTGGTTTATTATTTTTGTTTTACATGTACTTAACATAAATGTAAACAACACATATAAAGAGTAACTAAGTTAATATTAGATCTATGTTTCATAGATGAAATATTAACTTAAATATTCCTAAGTGTTATTTTAGTGTTATTGGAAACAAGGACGTGTACATGTTTTGGGAACACCCAAATGGTTTGAGAGTTCTTAGGAACACGCAAACTATTTGAATGTTCTTCGAAACACTCAAATAGACCAAAACCCTTAAAAGACAATAGGGCCGAAAAGAAACACGCAAAAGGCAATAGGCATTTGCGTGTTCCAGCCCTGCCTTATATATGAGTGTGTGGTTTGCGTAAAGTGAGCACAAGCTAAGAGTGGTAGCTAGTGAGAGAAACAAGCAAAATTTTGTGAAAGAAACTACTAGAGCTAAGAACGCACAAATGTAGATCTAATTACTTGTTTCACGCACTCGTGTTGGTTGGATTGGGAAGTAGAATACATATTGGGTTTCTTGTCCGGATAGCCGCCTCACTATAATAACAAAATACGAGTGTTTATGTTCACACATTATTATTATATATATATATATATGGAAAAGTTATTCGGAGAACCCTTAAAAAGGCAAGAACCCTTAGAAACCTTTTTTCCATCAAAATTTACAAGGGTAATATTATACTTTTATAATTGACTAATTAAATTAAAATTTGTCCATGCACATGTGATCACCAATATGGTTGTTCACGCATATGTAATCATCAATATAGTTGTTTGTGCAAATGTGATCATCAACTAATTTTATAAAACATTGTTTACAAAATACAAAATACATGTGCTCATAGAACCGTTAATGCACATGTGATCACCAATTAATCTAATGAAATATTCATTTATAAAATACTTGCACATATTTTTATACATATGATCATATAACTTTTGTATATATGTGATCACCAACTAATTACATGAAGTATTTTATTTACAAAATATTAGTATATATATGCTCATGTGTGTGCATATTAGATAAGAAGAAGTTCAAATGCGAACTATTTCCCAAATCCATCGAAACAATTGGAATAAAATAAAGCGACCCACAAAAGAGATAAAAGATAATAAATAGCAAAGAAAAAATAAAAGAAGGATGGATTTATTGCAACGAATGCACTAGCCGCTATTTAAAACAAAAAAAAAAAAATCCACGAAGCAACGAAATTTGATTTGCAATTCAAGATGAAAGAGAAATTGATAGATCAATGAAATGATTGTTTCTTTCATACTGCCGCAATTTGCTTTGCGTAACCCAGAACCATAATTTGATAATGAAATAAATAGTTGATGAATTTGTTTAATTATCTGAGTAAATCACTACCATTTTTTATTTGATTATGAAATGGATGAATTGTTTATTTCATCAAAATCACGATCTGATAGTCAAATAATGGTGGAGAAAGTTTAGGAGAAGTTTTTTAATTTGATTATGTGACTAAACTACCCTGTATATTATTAAAATGAATTTAAAATCTCTAGCTAATTACTAAAATGCTATATTTATTCTAGTCCGTTGATCAAAGTATTCAAAGGTTATGATTAATTTAAAAAGTTTCTAAACGTTATTGTTTTTTTAAGAGATTTTAAATTAACTTTTCACTATATATACATATACGCCACTGTATATACATATACGCCAAAAGGTGATATAGAAAACTTGAGTTATCTTCATAGACTCCGTAAGTCACATGTTTTATTAATGGGATAATTTCATATTTACCAAAAAAACATAACCTAATATCATATTTACCCAACTTTTATTAATAATTTCATAGTTACCCAATTTTAATTC
Source organism: Erigeron canadensis (assembly GCF_010389155.1). Taxonomy (NCBI): domain Eukaryota; kingdom Viridiplantae; phylum Streptophyta; class Magnoliopsida; order Asterales; family Asteraceae; genus Erigeron; species Erigeron canadensis. The sequence goes on from NC_057761.1 coordinate 14,132,445, forward strand.
ACATTCTATCAAATCTACGCAAATCACAGATTATTCTATGTTTAAACTATTATAATTTTATACTATCCATACCCTTATATGAGCGGAAAAAGAAAAAACTCCAGCCAAATCGTCAATTAGCAAAATCCTTTATATTTTCATGGCAGTGAAAAAGATTATTAATACCGTTCATCTCAATGATCACTCAATAGACATACGACCATAAAAATTTGCATCTGAATAGCCTTTGTATTTGCTTCTAAACCATTTATGATAGTTTTTTACCTGAACTTTGTATCTCACGACTCACGTAATGTTACTTACTCAATGATATTGCATGACTTTTGATGATATTAAATTAAATATAATATGGATTAAAGTAGTTGTTTTTTTAAAACGAAAATCAGTACATTTGCTTGGATATAATGTATTTTAGTTGGGTTTTATAATTAGCTTGTATCATCAAATTTTAGGTTACATATACAAAGGTCTTCTATAATAAATGAAATTTGAAACTCATATTTATTTATTCCTTATTAATATATTTTTTTAATCTTATATAATTCACATTTGTGAATATTCTGCTTGGCATAAGAAGTCAAATTCGAATGCATTATTTCAGTTATTTATTTTTAAAGGCATATAGGGAATTTATTGATATAAATTTGGTTATAAGTTATTTTTGTAAGTGATTTGGATAAATTTGATAGAATGTGAATTAAAATTAGGTAGATATGAAATTTTTAATAAAAGTTGAGTAAATATGATATTAAAGTGTGTTTTTTAAGTAAATTTGAAATTCTCCCTTTATTTATTGATTGTTAAGTGTAATTCAATATCTTACATCTTGATCTAATAAACAAGTGTAACTTATGGAATTATGTAGCAAACCAATCACAATCTATCCATAATATACGGAGAATTGATCAAACAAAACATTCTCTTTTCTTAATTGATTTCGTTACAATTTCTGATTGGAAAATGATATCACGGAAATTATACTAAATGAGTTTTAATCTTAACAGACATTGTCTATTAATCATGGTGGCGTCAATATTAAGAAAATGTCCAATGATCTCATGGGACGGCGATCGGGCCCACCCTTTGTCCATCTAGTATATACTAGTATTTTCCTATTACTATATCTAATCTTTAGTAATAATTGACTAATCTTCTTCCAATAAATTAAGCATATTTCTTTACAAAAAGTCTGAATATTTGAAATAATATTTGAAGTTCGGATATTCCAAGTTTCCAATAGTGAATTGTAATATCCGAAAACATATTCAAAATTCCAAATATTCGAAGTTAGAATATTTAAAATATACTAATTTTGAAAAAGAAAAGGGAAATATTGTTAACATGTCAAGCTAAATGATTACATATATGAGACTTCATAACGAAAATGACTAGGCATTTATCTATACTCTCTTATAAAGAGTATTTGATTTTTTATAATTAACACTTTTTTTTTCTTTTTAAAATACCCTTACTTAAACATGAAACTCTTATATATCATCTTTTCCCCATTCTCTCTAATCATTACACACTCTCATCGACCTTCTATCACCCTCCGCCGCTGCCCCCTTCTCCACCGCCTCCCTCAATTTTCACCACCGCCTTCGCTTTATATTGTCTAACACCTTCTAGGCGCCGCAACGCGCGGACAACATGCTCGTAAGTTTTACAGGCAATTCCTTTTTGATAGATTTAAGTCGCTTTATGCCAATTTAGAAATTCGTATGTTGTTCGTGTAATGTTAAAAGTATTTCGAGCCGTCTCCATGGGCCGGGTGGTATTCTCTTTTTATAGGGGGATTATGGCTTAATTGTCAAGAAAAGGGATTGGGTTGAATGCCTAAATGGCATAATTTGTTTATGTAGAGGCTTGCTTTGTTTATGTATCATATACCCACGCGACCTTCGTATGAGGCTATTTATATGCCAATTCCGTAGGCCTGGAGGGAGTATATAACCACTAATCAGCATGACTTACTTGTTGATATGTCTAACGAGTGAAGTAAACATAATTTCATTTTCAATGATCAATGCAATTTTGGTTAAGATTTCATGGCATTGCCTCGAACCCAATAAACAATATTGCCATTTGGCCTCACTCTCTAAATGGCTAATGAGAAATTAAAATGGGAGCTGCCTCAAGACACCTCATTTAACTTGTCACCGAAGTTATAGTTGATCGAGATTCATTGAGTCATCATCATGGTTTGATTACCAACATCAATAGATTGATTGTTAGTTGAGGGACTTGAAACTTTAAATTCAAATCCTTATGTCAACTAAATGCTTTCAAGTCTTTAGATAGAGGTTTTGTCAAAATGATTTTCCTCTATCATTTAAGTTGGGTGTATGAAGAATAATATCGATAAGCCCAAATCCAACTTTCAAAAAATAAATAAAAAACAAAAATCATCATGGGTTTGATTTTATTATGACCTAGACTAACCCATGTTTTATACATAGTGAGTCGCATACCATTTATGTTCGTTTAGTTGATAAACCAGAAGGTTGAGCTAAAAGCAACCCTTGGTTTAGTGGTTGAAAAGAAAGCTGGAAGGCTTTGCCTCCCTTGAGGTATCCGGTGCAAATCAAAGCATCGGCATTTATTAGTAAGTTGAGGAAAACTAACAGCAAATCATAAAAAAAATAAACCCATGGCAATATCACAAAAATCAACTGAACATGACATGAATTCTACTATTTACTACTCATATGTATTGTGAGGATGCAAAAACACAAAACATCACTCAAAAAACAAGGAACTAAATGGGACATCAATGGAAGATCAAAAAAATAGATCTTGCAGCTGATGAAGATCGAGGGGACACTCTACTACAACAAAAGAGATCATAAAACTGTCTCTATCTGTTCTGCCCCTGCACTTGCTAGTTGCCACTACTACTAATACCACTACTACTACTATTACTACCAAGTACAAGTCATAATATGTAGAAACAAGGCTTAAAATATGCAGCCTCAGTTCCACAACTAAAATCAAACTTTTTCTTTTAAAAGAAAGTATTCATTTGCGATTCAAAAACAGAGAAATCATGATTCCCATGTTCTTGTTCATGATGTTCTTGAATGTTTTCAACATCAAAATTTGTTGGAAACATTAGATTGTTGTTGGAATCAAGACAATCCCATACTGCACTCCCGGGTCCCCAACCTGAATTATACCAATTCTCGGCCAATTCTCCCCAAGCCGGTTCAGAATCAGAATTCCTTTCCCCTGTTCCCGGGTTATCCCCATGGAAAAGTTCAGTCTCTGTCTCGTTTTCCTGTGATTCTTTCGATTTCTCCTTTATAGTATCGTCTTTCACTAGTTCTGTTAATGGTGGGGACGATGAAGAACCCTCGCCTGAATTCTGCCCCGATTCTGTCTTGGTTTTCCCCAAAAACCGCTCAGGGAAGTTAAGCCGTGCATTCTCACCCCGAAGCTTAAATGCTTCCCGATCATATGCCATCGCCGCGTCCTCTGCCGTGTCAAAAGTACCCAACCAGAGACGGGTTCTGTTACGCGGCAGACGGATTTCAGCAACCCATTTACCCCAATGCCTCTGCCTTACACCCCTATACAATTTAGTTGTGTGAATGGGTTGAATTGGTGGTCTCATTTTATTCATCATCATCATCCTTCCTCTTGGGCTAAGATTCAATGAATCACTCCAATAACTTAGCATCTGATGTTGAGATAAACCTGGATTCTCGCCTAAAAAATACGGCGGGAACCCATGGATCATTTGAGGTTGTTGCTGCTGGTGGTGGTTAAAAGAGATCATTTGTTGGTTTGGTGATGGTTGTTGTTGATGTGGGAATGAGGGGCTTAGATTCGAATGAGAAGCTGGGAAAGAATTCGATCTGTATTGTTGTAATGTCTCGATTGTGTGTTGATTGTTTCCATCAAATGCGAATGGAAACAGTCTAGAAGATGAAGATGGTGATGAAGATGAAGGTTGATGTTCAGGGCTTTTGGTTTTTTTCAACGGTCTAGTGTTGTTTGTTTGAGACATAGAAGCTTCATCAAAAACTTGCTTCCATTCTCTAGTTTCATCAAAGGCTAATTCATGATGATGATAATGATGGTCAAAGTCCAATCCTGTGAAATTATGAGTTTCTTGTGTTGATATTTTTGATTTCCCACTGTTCCTAGGTGCAGCCATTGATCAATCAACAATATGAAAAAACACAAATTCACTATCACAGCAACAACAACAAAAAATGAAACAGTGTTGGCCGCTCGCTCTTTTTTGGATAATCTATGAATTGCAGCACTAAAACTAGCTTTAATTCATGATATAGAAAAGAAAAAAGAAAAACACCCAATTAACAAAAAAAAGAAACTCAAGTTAAATTCCAGATCATAAAGTTTCTTCAAAATTTAAAAGTTTCAGTTTAAACGGGTTTTTATATTAGCACAAGAATGAATGTCAAAATAAAGTTTCATTATGTGAAGGAAAAAAAAAATGACTGAGCGAGCGGCTTAAAATGAAGATATAAAAGGAATCCAAAATGTAGTAAATATGAATAATTCTTTATTGAATAATGATTGATTGTCAGAAAGAAAAAAAGGAAATGAAGAGGTGGAACAGGGGAATAAATGAGAACAAAAGGAAGAGGAGTTTGTAGGTGTGTGATAACTGGGAAGTGTGTTTTTTATTTTGAGAGTGGGGAGGTGGGTTTATAAAAGAGATAAAGATTTGATATACAAAAATGGTGGGGACCCACACGGCTATTTTATATTGACAAAAGGAAATGATATTTGTCAAAGTTCCGTTGCTTCCACTCTAACCTTCTCTTTGGGCCGTCATGCACGAATTCATTATCTGTGGTGTATTTGAAAAACTTTATCAAAATGGTGAATTTTAAAAAACGAAAATAATACTTGTGCGTTGCGGCGGTGAGATAATGAAGATGATAGCTAGGTCATAGAGTGTGATATATTAAAAAGTGTGATATCTCATACAAGTTGATATGTCATAAAGTTTAATAGTAAAATGCCTTAGCCGTACGGGCACCGTCCTCGGATTTAAAAATTTGTCAAAGTATATCGAATGACATCTCTACTAAAAGAACATGAAATTTTAAGAAAACCCGTATAATTTTTATAATTTATCGATGTACGGTTTTTGAGATAAAAGATTTTGGTGAATTGGAGAAATAAATGATTTATGGAGGAGAGGGAAAAAAAAATGATTGGTAGAGATTTCAGAAAAGATAAAAGGTATTATAGTTATTTTAGATAAATATATAATAGATAGAGGGAGCATTTTGAGAAGTACTTAAAATCAATATTAAAAATTTAAGTTCAATGTTAAAAATTTAGAGAAAATCTACTTTATAATATAGTACAGATATAGATATATATAGAGGAGTGAGTTATTTTGAGAACTCACAAATAAATAAAAAAAACGCGAGAACGATTTTGGGTCACATATTTCCTCCGTTTTTCTCTCTCTTTAATTAAATAAGAAAATCTATTCAAGTCATTCAAAATACTTTATCTCCCAAACCATAAATCGTTACATAAAACAAAAAATATATGTAGTCTTAAAATTTTGTCCTCTTTCAATAGAGATTCAATTCGATATACTTTTAAAGACTTTTTAATTTTTGTTTTCTTTTTGATACTTACACATAATCTACACATGTGAAAGTTGAACAAAAAGTATGGATAGTCTTAATTATTTTTTTTCCATTCTCTTTTTTCACTACAATAAATGATTATATAGTATCTATTATTTATGTATGTAAATAAAGATGAAAAGAAGAATAGAAGATCACCTTCTCTAAAAGCCTTCCAAAACTAGATGATTTACTTGAATTATAATATATGATATACTATAATATAGAGCTGAATTATTACCGTAACTACAACTGTAAAAATTAATCATGTCCATTAGATTAAATAGATCAATCGTTAAGAACTTTGAAGGCATTAATGTAATTAGTTAAAATTAAAGTTTATTTACAAATTAATGATAATTGAAAAAATGACACAATAGGATTTTAATTTATTTATTTTTTTGCGTAAGTGGGGATGTCCCCGTTAACTTCTATTATCTCCCAAAAAACATTACAAAACAAGTAGTACGCTAGTTATAACTTTGATCACATATATACGGCATGTTGTATATATGAACTGATATGGTACTTAACCATATCACTTGTACTAAACTTTTTCGATATTGTGATATAATATACTCATCGGGGTAATCCCATTACCGAAAACAAGTAGTACGAATAAGATATCATACTAGGTCATATATAGGACACACCCTATATATATGTGTTTCTAATCAAACATCTAAACAACCAAGGCTATTACAACGACAACCATTAGAGTGAGATAGGAAACCTCAAACATGCACATCAACTAATACAAAGACAAATGAGAGGGACACATTTACAAGGAAACCGAAGTTACCTCAAACATGCACGTCAACCTATCCAAGTACCAGTGAAAGGGACACATTTACAAGGTACCTATATCACCTAAAACAAGCAACACAAGCCTATTTTTAAACAAATGAAAATTCTAGAAATAGGCATAAAACTTAAACTTATACTAAATGAGCAACCATCGTGTAACAAACACTTACCCTGAATCATCCAAGCTTCAAGCGTATAAACAACTCGGGCAGTCTTTCTAAACTTCAATCTCCATAATCGTGAACGAACAATATCTTTGATGAGATTGGATAAGATGTCAGGTGGCCGAGCATGATCAGCAAACATTATGTTGTTTCTCTCGTGCGAGATAAAATATGAAGTGGCAACAACTACTAGTCTTCTAACAACATGAGTTATAGAGTGAGATTTTGCATGTGTGACCAACTAAGTTGTAATATCATCCCATGAGTTCAAAGTAGATGTCATGTGTGCATCACCTTTAACTGCATCCCAAATCTGTGAGGAATATGAGCACTCGAAGAACAAATGAGAGGGTGAATCAAAATCAGCCTTGTAAAGTGAGCAACACATCATATTCATGTTTTTTCTTCAAGTTGGTGGCCATTGTAGGATCTGTCTTGGGTGAGTAACTTCCTCCTCATAATAAGCCATAAATTGAAAGCATGTCGTGGTATACATTGTGTAAACAAGACACCCTTAACCCAATCAACCGGTTGTTCTCGACTCTTAATTGTATCCCATGCCATGGAAGAAGAAAAAGGTTTATTTTCATGTGCAACCTTCCATATTAGTTGATCTTTTTTATTTTCCTGCAAAACTAAATTCGAAATGTTAGATAAGATGAGAAAAGAATCGAGCCAATCAGATGGTCAAATCCATTCCCCATTCTTGTGTATATCAGCCACTGTTGCTTGAAGTGATAATCAAGCCCTCCGGATGTCCTGTGGTCAAATACATTAGATAACCGTCCTATATCACTCCAAGTGTCATACCAAGATGATGTATTGTGTCGATCCCCTAGCTTTTTCCACATAAATTGACGGATTAGGGGCCTTAACGGTAGAATCTTCATCCAGCTCCAACTATCTTTTGAATGACTAGGTATGTCCCAAAAACATCTTCCTCTAAGCTTATGGTCGTAGATCCAATCAACACAAAGAGACTTTCGATGAGATATAATGCTCCACACATGAGAGAACATTAAAGCTTTATTCATTACAGCCACTTTCCTCAATCCCAATCCTCCCTCATATTTTGGCACACATAAAGCTTTCCAAGAAACCTTGGCCTTGCTTGTTTGCATAGGACCTTGACACCAAAGAAAACCACGCATGGTCTTCTCCAGATCCGCCATGATTCTAGAAGGAAGAATAAAAACAGACGACCAATAGATATACATAGAAGAAAGAACAAACATAATCGGTTGCACTCTTCCTACAAACGAAAGAAACTTGTTCTTCCAATCCATAAATCTTTTCTCCAATTTTTAATCATAAGTTTGTAGTCTTTATAAAGAAGTCTTGAACAAATGAGAGGAACACCTAAGTATCGAACCGGGAGTTTACCTTCTTTCAAATGGCATGATATTCAAAATGCAATTCTTAACTAAATCAGACACATGGCAGAAGAAAACTATGCTTTTCTGAGTACTCGAAGTTAGTCCTGTCATCTTTTTAAAAGAATCAAGGGCTACCAGAATTAATTTGGCCGAGACTAAATCTCCCCCAGCAAAAAGAAATAAATCATCTGCAAAACATAAATTAATAACTTTCTGCTTCACACGCCTATTATGAAATCTGAATGATGAGTCCAACCGAACAGAGTGCTGAAGAATAAGAGTTAGAACATCCATGACTAGAGTAAACAGATAAGGAGAGATAGGATCGCCTTGACGTAGTCCTCTCTTTCCCTTAGAGAAACCATGCAATTGCCCATTAATACTCAGTGAGAAAGTCATGGAGGACACACATAACATCATCCAATTGACAAGAACCGGATGATAACCAAAACCAAGCATAGCAACACGAAGAAAACCCCAATCAACAGTATCATATGCCTTTTGAATATCCACTTTAAAAGCACATCTTGGAGGACCCTGGTTTCTATGATAGTTATGCATAATCTCTTGAGTTAGGAGAATGTTATTAGAGATCTTCCTACCCAGCACAAACGCTGACTGATTCACACTAACCAACTCATCCAAACCCTCTTTAATTCTATTAGCAATAATCTTGCTATTGCATTTAAACAACACATTACAACAAGATATTGGTCTATAATAGGTAACACATGATGAGTAGCAACCTTAGGGATATGAACTGCCAAAGAAACCTCCTTCCCAACAATAGACCAGGATTTCTTGAAAAAAAGTTGAAGTAAAACTATCAGGTCTTGGAGCTTTAATATCACAAATTAAAAACATCGCATCCTTTATTTCCTCATCAGATATTTCTCAGATCATATTGAGAGTAGTTTGTCTATCCAAAACATTGATGAATAAATCGGGTGCAGGTTTTAAGAACACATCACCTTCTTTACCTAAGAATGTCTCATAGTGTTGAAATAAAGCCTTTGAAACGTTGCCTCCTTCTTGTAAGACACCATGGACATCTTTGATCACATTAATGTGACTTTTGTGATTCCAGCATTTAAGAGAATTATGGAAGAAAGATGTATTAGCATCACCAGTCGCCAACCAATCTATCTTAGATTTCTGTTTGAGGAAAGTCTCTTCATCTAAAACAGCTTCGTGAAATCGTTTAAGACAAGCACTTTCCATTTCATGCAAATTAACACTATTAGGCTCATGAGCAATAGATTTATTAATATCATCAAGCTCAATACGCAATCCCTGCACCCTTTTATGCAAATTACGTTGCTTAGATAAGAGATATTGAAAAGCAGTCTTTCGTTGCTTTAACTTCTTTACTACACTATACTGATTAACCCAGAAACATTAGTATTCCATGCCTACCTTGAGCAATACTAGGTAGCTTCAAGATACAAGGAGAATGATTCGAAACTCTATAAGGTTGAAAAACAGCACAAGCAAATGGAAAACAATCAGTAAAGTGAATGTTTCCCATAACTGGATCAATCTTTTTGAGAGTTCCAATTCCCTTTTTTGGCTTTTGATTCCAAGTGTAATGTAGCCCCGAGCTATTGATATCAAAATTTTTTAAACTATTGACACATTCCTGGAAATCCCTCAAACCAATGCTAATGCTAGAGGTACCCGAAAAACTATCCTCTAATTCTAAAGTAGAATTAAAATCTCCAAGTATACACCAAGATCGATCATTAACGAAGTTCTCGTGATAACATAAATTTTGCCATAGAGCCCTTCTTTTCTTATAGTAATTATCAGCATACACAAAAGAGCAGAATAAGGCTTTTTGATCAACTTTAAAGATAACCTGAACATGTATCACTTGATCCGATTGCGATAATAACATGACATCAATCACATCAGAATTCCAACCAAGAATGATACGTGTTCCTTTATTACAAACACCGCCATTTGAAATCCTATCCCAAGATCCACAAATCTTTTTACAAGCATTACAATTGGAACGATACAGAGAAGATTAGCATGGACCCTACGCAAGGATGACACACACAAATCGAGAAATGGTCCAAAATTTTCCACTGGTCAAGGGCAGCAAGAAAAACAGCCAACTGGTCAAGGAGAGCAAGAGTCCAATTCTAGTAAAGGGAACATGAGCCGAAAAACAAATGATGTTACAACTAGCAATTCATTTTCAGCTCTTGAAGATGAAACTGATGACCCACCTGAAGGTCTTCATGTCTCAAAAAATCAGAATAGAAAGGTAAAACAACCAGGTTCTTTCATGGATATGGATAGTGATGATGATGATTGTGAAACTATTTTTGAAAAGTCGAATTACCAAAACATGAATGCAGAGGGCACTACAGAGGCAAGCACTCTTGATTTAATGGTGCCCAATGTATAATATTGCAGCTTGGAATATACAGGGGATGAACCAACCCCCGAAACAAAAAGAGGTTCGACAAGTACTCATCGACAATCACTTGTCTGTGTGTGCTATCTTGGAAACTCATGTATCATCTCACAACTTGGAAAGGTTATGTGCTAAGGTGTTTTCGAGTTGGAATTGGACTTCTAACAGTCTAATGTGTAACAAAGGTCCTCGTATAATACTTGGCTGGAATCTGAATGAAGTGGACCTCATGGTTATTTCTTAGAATGATCAGGTGATACACACACAACTTGTGTTTAAATCTGATAAAAAATTGCTAATATGCTCATTTGTTTATGCTCGTAATAATTATATTCAGAGGAGAGACTTGTGGGACTCTCTTTTAATGCATAAACAATGGGTAAATGGTAAGGCTTGGTGTTTATTGGGTGATTTTAATGCTACCCTAAAGTTGGATGATCAAGCGAGTGGTAGTTCCTATATGGATATTACTATGCGCGAGTTTAGTGACTGTGTAAAGGATATTGACGTGACTGATTTGAATAGAGTGGGTTTACAATTTACTTGGAATGAAAAGCCTCAAGGTAGTCATGGGATATTGAAAAAGCTAAATCGTATCATGGCAAATTCTGAATTTTATAGCAACTTCAATGGGGCAATTGCCATGTTCCAACCATACCGGATTTCTGATCATTCTCTTGCAATACTAAGTTTTCCCAGTACAGGTAAATTTCGGCCAAAACCTTTTCAATTCTCTAATGTACTGATTCATAATAAAGGTTTAAAGCTGAGGTTACGAATGCTTGGGCACAAGAAATTGAAGGACGCCCTATGTATTGTTCAACCCAAAGACTGAAATCCCTCAAGAAGCCTCTACGTAAATTCTTACATGACAAGGATAATTTACATGAACAGGTTAACAAGTTGAGAGTAGATTTGGATGATGTTCAACTAGCTTTAGACCATGACCCTTTTAACCAGGATTTGCAAGCTGAAGCTACTAAGTGTTTACAAGCTTTCAATAGTGTTGTTTTAGATGAAGAGAGATTTCTTCGGAACAAAGCTAAGGTGGAACGATTACGTGTAGGTGATTCTAACTGAGCTTATTTCCACAAAGTTGTTAAAGCTAGAAAAACTCGTAGGAGAATGGATATCATTATGGACACTAATGGAACTTTGGTTGATGGAGATCAAGTCAGCTCTACATTTTTAACGCACTACCTTCAATTTATTGGTCAGGATGACTCGGTTAGCTCCCTTGTATCTTCTAATCTATTTAACAATGTATTATCTCCTAAACAAGCTTTAGATATGACCCGTTAGGTGACTGGTGAAGAAGTGAAGCAAGCAATATTTACTATGGGTGATGATAAATTACCTGGAGCTGATGGGTATTCTGCCTGTTTTTATAAGAATACTTGGGATACAATTGGCTCTGATGTGATATGTGATGTTCAGGATTTCTTTAATAGTGACAAACTTTCGAAGCAAATTAATCATAAAGTCATAGCTCTTATACCAAAAGAATTTTACTCCGTCCAGAGTTACTGACTTTAGACCGATTTCTCTCTGTAATGTAATATTTAAATGCATTACAAAAATCATATCTGATAGGATTAAAGGATGTCTTACTAAGCTCATCAGTCTCAATCAAGCAGCTTTTGTTCCAGGAAGAAGTATCTCAGATAATATCCTATTGACTCAAGAACCTATGCATAGTTATCATTTGGATAGAGGTCCACCTATATGTGCTCTAGGTAGATATTCAAAAAGTGTATGACACAGTTAACTGGGAGTTTCTGAAGACTATTCTTAGTGGTTTTGGGTTCCTTGACCGAATGATTGCCTGGATTATGGAATGTTTTTAATGATGTGAAACTTGGTATCCTTAATGTACTACCACTTGAAGAAGGTACACTTCCGGTCAAATACCTGGGTGTACCTCTCATATCTTCTAGACTTATGATTCGGGATTGTAAAGTTCTGGCTGAACGAGTTAAAAAAAGAGTGGATGATTACAAAAACAGGTTCTTACCTTTTGTGGGAAGATTGCAACTCATCTCCTTTGTTATTTCATCCATACATGTCTATTGGTCCTCGGTTTTCTTATTACCTGCTAGCACTTTGTTTGATATTTAGAAGATCATTAGAGGATTCTTATGGTGTCAAGGGGAAATGCAAAAACGAAAAGCGAATGTTGCATGGGAGATAGTATGTTTACCGAAAGATGAAGGTGGGCTGGGATTGTGCCGTCTAGATCAGTTTAATGTAGCTCTTCTCTCTTCACATATACGTAATCTGCTCACTCAAAAGGATTCATTGGGGGTTAAATGGATTCATACTCATAGGTTGCGAGGAAAAAGTTTTTGGGAAGTCTCTTCTCAAGGTAATATGTCATGGAGTTGGCGTAAGCTGCTCTCTTTGAGGCCGTATCTCCAAAAATTCATTTGGTTTCAGATTGGAAATGGGAAGACTGCTTCAGTATGGTTTGACAATTGGAGTACATTTGGTGCTTTAAAGGTATATGTTAGTCCACGTATGATCACAAGTGCAAGGCTTTAACTTTCTAATAAAGTATGTGATGTGATCGATAATAACTCATGGAGATGGCCAATTTCATGGCCTCATATGCTTTGGAATTTGCAAGTTCCAATTCTCCAGGAAGATGTACCGGATAAAATTATTTGGAAAGATGGAAATGGGTTTCTAGTAAGATTTCGGTTACTCAAGTATGGGAGACTATTCGATCTTCAGCTTACAAGGTTACAAGGTGACATGGTCTCACTTAGTTTAGTATCCTTTTCAAATACCAAAGCACTCAATGATACTGTGGTTAGCTTTTAAAAGGAAGATGAAGACTCAAGATGTTCTTAGCATATGGGATGTTCATGCGCAGTCTAATACACCTCATACCTGTTCGTTATGTGAATCCATGCCGGATTCACATAATCATTTATTTTTTCAATGTCCATATCATCAATGAAATGCTTCCCTGTGCAAAAAGGGTTTTTATGCAAAATGTGGCTGCAAAGCTTATATTGGTTGCATCTGTATATTTTCTATGGCAAGAGAGGAACTCACGACTGTTCAAGAAAAAGAAACGATCGGTGGACAAAATAGTAGATATGATTATTTCAATGGTTCGACTCAAACTGTTAACATGCAGATACAAAAAGATGCGAAAAGTTGAGCAGTTTCTGACATCATGGGATATCCCCATTTCATTATTTCTTAATGTGTAATCTTTTTTATTTCTTTCTTTACTAGATTACTAGTTCTTGTTTCTTTGGAGTGATTTGTCACTCTTTTTTGGACGTTGCACTTTTGTGCATGGGTTGTAAAGTCAATCTAGTACTCAGCTAGATTGCTTGTTCTTCATATTTATAAAATTTCGAACCAGGGGAGACGACCTTTTACCGAAAAAAAACATTAAAAAGTTGGGAAACATCTATATATGGCTCAAGTATCCCACACACATTAAGCTGATGTTCCCGCACTACCTGTTGAACCTCTTTTTGGTTTAGAGGGTGGTTCAACCCCCTTATATTGCATGATGCGATACGACCCATTGGAAACCCCTTGAGCAGGAGTGCTTGCCCCTGATGTGCTTCCAAAAGGTGTTGTACCAGAATTAATAAAATGGGCCGTTTCATTTTTCCAATATTACTTCTTCCTCATCATCTAAATCCACATCATATTTCTTTTTCTTCTCTTTTCCAAGTTCCACACGATCCGCCTCATCAACCTCTTGCAACAACGGATCATTCACACCATCACCATATGCAAATAACAACTCATATTTATTCTTGGTTTTGATGCTAGTATCTCCTGGAGGTTTATCAACTGAACCTGATGTAGATGGAACATCCTTTGGTGTCTTTTGCTTATTGACAGGTCAATATTCAAATTGTGGTTTTTGCTTATTAAGATTAAATCCTTTTTTTTGTTGAACCTTTTTACGCCCTTGGACTTCAATAAAATCATTATTACGAACTTTAGGTTTTTGCTTTGAAATTCGAACCTGCTTAGGGCATTCATTACAATTATGCCCAAAAATACAACAGTGAGTACACCTTGGTAGTTTCCACTCATATTCCACCTTCATGATCTCCTTCGTGTAACCATCCCTTCCATATTTTGTATTGCAATGGATAACTACATCCTTCAGCTCTTGATCAGCTGAAATTTCAATTAAAGCTCTTGCATAACTGCTACGACCCCAAGCCTCAGTACATATAGACGTAGTGTATGAGTCAAGGAGTTTAGGATTACCCAATCTTGAAGCTAGCATACTTAATCCATCATCCGAATAGGCTGCAATAGGAACATTATGTATCTTTATCCAAACCGAAATCTCCTTGATTTCTTCCTTAACCAGCTTTGCTGATGGTGACCACAACATAAGAAACAAAGGCATACTCCTAGTTACCCAAGGTCCCTTTTCCAAAACACCATTCATTCCTTGTTTATCTGAGAACTTAAAACAGAAAAACCCATTTGCATTCATCATGACTTTCTGCAAGCCAAACTTAGTCCAGTTTGATTTAGCATAGTATTCAACAACTAGATAAGCAATCCTAGTACCCAAAAAATACCCAAAGAGAGTGTTAGCAAATATATCTTGGACGCTTCTGACCGACTCTTTAGGAAACACCACATCAACATCACCAAACGATATAATGTTATCAATTTTCCTAAAATTCACCACCTGTTTGATGCTTTCGACTTTCAACTTTGCTGCATAAGAGATTTTTCCATCTCCAAGAGGTTCATTCTTTCCATTAGCCGGCCCAGTCTCACATGAAGTTCCAGATCCACCCTCCACATGTGATGTTCCATCATCCTTAGTTTCAACAGGTTCTATGTTTGAATTATCATAATGAAAAGCAGTGTTCGAATTGTGTTCAGGAATCACTTCTTCATCTTCCATCGGAGTCGGCTGATCAACATGTTGATCCGACTCATTTTGATCCAAATTAGGGTTTTCATGATCCTTCTCCACATTTGATTCAGTACCGATACCACCAGTAGGAGTTTTATGAATGGTATTGTTACCATCACCTACTGTGTTCACCTCCCCCAACTTCGAATTAGGGTTCTTCATAGGAGAAGACCCGCTTTGCTAATTCTTCTTATTCGGTGAGTTCTTATTTTTTTCTTGGAAGACATTGGTTGATTCTCCTTTATTCTATTAAATCGATCATCCAAGGCTTTCAGATGAAAAGCAGGTACTCCTTTCATACAAGAAATACCATGCATAACATGAAACAAAAAAAAAAAAAAAACCGAATAAACTTGTAAATATGTCTCTCTTTCCCTTATGGCAATTTTCCCTTTTCTTGCAAACCCTGATTCATTTTTGATCATCTTGTAAATATGTCCCTTTCACAGTTTCTTGAATTCTTTTGAGTCTAAGGGTATGTTGACGTGCATGTTTGAGGTGATTTACGGTCTAGGGTGTTCTTTCTTTTATTCCTTCGTCCAAAACCTAAATGATTATTTCTTTTCTCCTGATTTGTTACCTTGCTTGGATTGCGGCTGCCTTATGTAGTTTAGCTAGATCGTGGAGCATGTTAACAGGTTAAGGCGATTGATTTAAATATTAGGGTTTTTAAGGTGTATTTAGGGTTTCTTTGTGCTTGTTGTTCGTTTGTTTGCTTGGGGTTTTTGTTAGAACTAAAAATGCTGTTAAAATGTAAATGTTTTAGAGGTGGAAGGGGCATTAGTGAAACTTAGATTTATGATATAAATAGCCTCCTTCCACACATTATTTGTAAGCCTTTTCCCTACATTTATCCTAATTATTCCATTTCACTCTAACTATTATCTCTCCATCTCCATCTTCAACCTCCATACACACACAAACACCTTTTCACATACTAACTCCATTATTGCACAAATCAAGCTCAAATTTCTATTTTACATTTGGTATCAGAGCAAAATAACAATCTGTTAATGATCCAGAACAAATTTCATACAGATTTGTGCTAATTTTGTTCAAATTTGAGAATTCATGTTCATAACCATAACCGCTCCTGTTTCTTCATTTTTCACCTATCAAATCACATAAAATCATAGTTTTTTGTTCACCAATAGATTCGTGATACTTTAAAACATAATCCTGTCAAGTTTCAAGTTCCAATTCGATCTAAATCTCGAGTTTGAATTTTAGTTTTTTGCGCGAAAATTTGGGTTTCGAATCTGGTGTGTTTTGTGTTGAATTTTGTTCATAGATGTGTAGTTAAGGTGAAAACTAGCAGTTTGCAAGTGATTTCAAGTTCTAACTCCTAGTTATTCGAAAGATATTGAAGTTTTTAGAAGTCATTAATGGAGTTGTTGAAAACTGCTGTGATGTTGAAGAAGATGATGAACTCAGGACGATCTCCCTCAGATCGTCTTAGTCTTTGAACCTCATTTTCATACTTTTACTTAGTGGCTTGTAGGACGATCTCCTCAAAATCATTTTGACAAGTGATTGTGTGTTGTGAAGTGTTTGTTTGTTTGTGGCTAATTAATCCGAAAGGATTGGTTTGGTCAATTCAAATACTTGGAAAGTATTTTTCATTTGAAAGTTTGGAGACAGGAAGCTAGGACGATCTCCACAAGATCGTCTCAGCTCATTGAATCTAGGACGATCCTGACAAGATCGTCTCAAGTTTTCACAAGACCGTCCTACCTTTCTTAAACCAATTTCCAAGACGATCTCTTTAAGATCGTCTCACTTCTCAAATATTTTACTTAGCCAAATTTTCAAACATTTTCTAGGACGATCTCACCAAGATCGTCTCACCCTCTGAGCTTAAATTTCAAAACGATCTCACCAAGATCGTTTCATTTTCAAACTTGTATACTTCAACTTTTTTATACCATTTCCTAGGACGATCTCCCCAAGATCGTTCCTGTTCCGAAAATCAAGACAAAAAGAGACCTCTACAAAAACGACGATAACTTTTGCTAGAAGGCTCTGTTTTGTGCGTGTAACCAGTCAAAACGCTCGTAGAAACGAGACGCATCAAGTTGCAAATGGCCAAAGGAAGTTTGGTCGGCCTTCGAGCCCCAAAACGGCATTTTTCTATGAGTTTTGGTCACTTTTATGTCTTTTTCGAGTTTTTATGGACTTTATTTTGCTTATAACTTTCGGGTCATTTGTATTTTAGGGTCCATTCGAAATTCTCCTATATATTTATATGTAATTGAAGCCAGGGAAATGATCAGTTCATGTTAAATCAAAGTTTCATTTTCTTTTCAGATCGACTTACATTCCAAAAATCCAAAAATTCAAAAATTTTCAAATTTCAATTTTAACTCCTTCACTTCAATTTCAATCACAATTACTTTTCATTTCATTCCACCTTTGCTCAATAAAATGTCAAGTCCAAGTATCTCAAATTCAGTCAAGATACCTACTTCATCTGAAGTAAAACTTCATAAAGATGGACTGTGTTCATGTTGTTCGTCGAAACCTTATCCAAATCCTTGTCAAGTGATGAAGATATTGATTCATTCGACTGCAACTGAAAATGTCAAGTTTCAAGAGGAAGTAGTCACGTTCCAAGCTGAGAATGTCAAACTGAAAGAACAAATGATCTACTTTCGAGCTGGGAATGTGAGGCTAAAAAATGAGATGAAAGAACTTCAAGTTGAATTTGGAAACCTTGCAGTTTGGAATGAAATTGACAAACAATCTTTGAAGAAGAATGATGAGTTGATGTCACAAATGAAAGCTGAGATAAAAGAACTTCAACAAGAATTGGAAACTTCCAACAAGAAGTTGAATGATAGTATCTTGGAAAGCAAATCAAGAGAACTTATTTTGCAAGAAAATATTTCAAGTTTTCAATCTCAGTTGAAAAATGAGACATCCATATTCTTAAACATGGAGAGCAAGTTCATTGATGAGATGAACAAAGTTGAGAAGGACAGACAAGATGTTTGCAACAAAATCAAGACTCTTGAAGAGAATTGTTTGCAATTTCAATCAAATGAAACATCTCTACAAAAGAGAATCTCTGAACTTGAGATGGAATTGCAAACACAATTAACATCTTGTGACACTCAAATTGATGATGGCTCAGTTTATCATGATGCAAGTCCAATATTTCCAACTGAACTAGATGCTCCAAAGAAAGTTTGCACTGAGTCCATCCCAAAGAGCTCAAAGATCAAAGTTTCATCTCCTGTTGAACGTAAAGCTTCTCAATTTACTAACTATGCCTTATTCAAGGATAGAAAGTATTCTTCGAAGCCTACTACTGATGGAACACAGACTCTCATCCCATTCTTATCATTTGAAGACAATACCAAGTTTATCTCTCAAGCAAAATCTCAGTTGAAGAAGCTGAAATGTCAACAAGTATACAAACCAAAGACAACTGAGTCAAAGCCATTCAAATATTCACTTTCGAAGCTGTTTGACCTTGCACCTTCTCTAGTGCAAAAAGTGAATGACTTTGCTTCTCCACTGCTTCCACGGAAAATTCACTTATCCTCAACGTCAAGTTTTCATCCTCTGTGGAGTGCAAATTCTATTAGTCGAATCGATGACACTTTCCTTTGGAATTTCAAGATGAAAACCATTGGGCCTACACTCAAATGGGTCCCGATGGTGGTTCGTAAGTGATTCGATGAATATGGCTTATACACATGTCAGTGTATAACCCGGGCTAAAGATGTTGTTTATTGGACTACTACTTCATAATGGTTGATTCCTCAGTTTCGACTTGAAAGAGACATGATGAACATGTGGCCACACATTCATCATGAGGGGAAGAAAGAGAACAATGAAGTCGAACAAGTGTGTGTGCTTTCTTGAAATTTGATGGAGAGAAAGAAGAATTCATCAGTTGAGGGGAAGAAAGATAAATTGTTGACTAAAGTGATCCCCAAATTATTCTTTGAAGATAGTTATCGCCAACGTGATGGATACGCTGCGGGTACACCTTATACATAAGCGTTGGTGGTACGCAAATATGATTGTTTGATCGAGGGGAAGTTTGTGATGAAAATGATGTTTGTCCAAATGCTTCAAGAGAGAGATTCATTAATTAAGGGGAAGTGTGACAAAGTTAAGTTTGTCAAGAAGAGACTTTCATGTTCAAATCTAAAGAGCCAAGATCAAGTTTCCACAATGCTTATACTCTGAGAAGTTCAAGACTTAAAGATACATCTTTAAGGTAAGTGTGAAGATTAAAGACGCAAAGTCAAGTTTGATGGAAGATCTTGAAGACAATGAGAAAGCTTCGAAGACCTTCATCAACAAATTCGTATTTATAGATGATGTCATGCATGAATTACATTTCAATACCAAGGGAAAGAATGTTAGAACTAAAAATGGTGTTAAAATGTAAATGTTTTAGAGGTGGAAGGGGCATCAGTGAAACTTAGATTTATGATATAAATAGCACCCTTCCACACATTATTTGTAAGCCTTTTCCCCACATTTATCCTAATCATTCCATTTCACTCTAATTATTATCCCTCCATCTCCATCTTCAACCTCCATACACACACAAACACCTTTTCATACACTAACTCCATTATTGCACAAATCAAGCTCAAATTTCTATTTTACAGTTTTTGCTGCTTGGTTTTCTTAGTTTATGAAAAGAGATTGGTGATTTGATTATAAAGAGATTGAACATCGCATCAATAGGTTAAAAGCAGGTGCTGGTTCTGATCGGACACCTGTTGAGGCAATGTCCGATAAGCAGAAAAAAGGAGGGTATCATAATAATAGCCCAAGGAAATCTGCTAATACTACCGGTTCTGTTGAGGAGGGGAAAAATGTTGTTAATTCTGTTCCTTCTATTGAAGATCCATTATTGAAGAAGAGAGATTCTGAATCACCTAGTGCTGGGGTTGATTATAATGATCCTGGTGTGTCGACTTGTGTTAACGATTCGGCCAATCCTTCAAAGACTTAGATTAATAATCAGATGCCACCTACTCCTGAGCCTATTGTTGATCATACAAAGAAAGATTTTTCAAACAAAAGGCTAAGATTGATTGGTTACGAGTTGGTGATTCTAACACGGCTTATTTCCACAAAGTTGTTAAGGCTCGTAAGGCTAGGAACAGAATTGATTTGGTGATGAATGATGACGGAAGTAGTTTTGTGGGGGATGAGGTGGTTATGGCTTTTGTAAATCATTATAAGCAATTTTTGGGTAATCCATGCTTAGTGTTACCTCTTAATACTTCTAATTTATTTACTAATCGGCTTCCTATTGATCAAGCTAATAGGATGGTCCTAGATGGAAGGATTCCCGGGTGGTTTAAAGTTAAGAATCTCAAGGCATTAAAGAGCCCATTTCGAAAACTGCTTTTTGACAAGCGTAATCTTCATAGGAATGTGCAATGCTTAAGTGAGGAACTAGATAAGGTTGAATCTCAGCTGGATTAAGATCCAACGAATGTTTTGCTTCGTGAGGAACAAGCTACTTATTTACATGCTTATAATGAAGCCATTATTGATGAAGAAAGATTTTTCAAACAAAAGGCCAAGATTGATTGGTTACGAGTTGGTGATTCTAACACGGCTTATTTCCACAAAGTTGTTAAGGCTCGTAAGGCTGGGAACAGAATTGATTTGGTGATGAATGATGACGGAAGCAGTTTTGTGGGGGATGAGGTGGTTATGGCTTTTGTAAATCATTATAAGCAATTTTTGGGTAATCCAGGCTTAGTGTTACCTCTTAATACTTCTAGGATGGTCCTAGATGTGTCTACTAATGAAATCAAAAGGGCCATATTTGACATGGGGGATGATAAGCACCAGGTCCTGATGGATATTTAGTTGGTTTTTTCAAAGCAACATGGGATCTAGTTGGCGATAGTATTGTTGATGCTGTGAAGTTAACCACACGGTAATCTCTTTAATCCCCAAGGTTATTTCTCCTACTCGTATTACTGATTTTAGACCAATTTCATTATGCAATGTCATCAATAAATGTATCACGAAAATCATTGCAAATAGAATAAAGGGTGATCTAGCTGGTTTGGTTACTTCAAATCAATCAGCATCCCAGGTAGGAGTATATCAGACAATATTTTGCTTACTCAAGAGTTAATGCACAATTATCATCCGGATAGAGAAATACCACGGTGTGCACTTAAGGTGGATATTCAAAAGGCATATGATACGGTGGATTGTGTTTTCCTTAAGAAAATCCTTATTTATTTTGGATTCCATAGAACGATGGTACATTGGTGTAACAACCGCCTTAGAAATAATTTAAATAAATCCATGATATGTTCTAGTTTCGAATATGTGCTCACATGAAGATCTATTCACTCTTAAATCTTAAATTATAAGACGCGTCTATGGTCTATTGTGATAAGAATGTTAGGTTTCAAGACGTAAGCGATTGTATTCAAGAAATTCTAGTCTGAAAATGCTTCATTTAGACCCTACAATTATTAGAATCATTAATTAAGGGAAAACTATAAAAGGGTTAGAAAACCCCATTTTTCTACTTCTTCACCATTCCCCCCCCCCCCCCCCCATCTCACCTCTCTCTCTCTCTCTCTAAAAACACACACATACATTCACCATCTTCACCCACAAAAATTCATCATTTGATTTTGAGTTGTTAAACCAAGATTTCTTGCATTTTTAGCTTCCTTGTGATAATCAAAACATATTTCTAGTATCGATTTTCAGGTAATGACAGCAAATTTTGAGATTTTCATCAAAATAAAAGTTTACTTTTCAAGTGTATGTTCTTGATGATTTGGTCCATTTTGGTGTAAAAATCGTGTTAAAAGTTAGTGGGTTTGTGTCTAAAAGTGTTTAGTAACCTTTTCGTGATCAAATTTGGGTCGTAAACGTGTCTTAATCTTCAAAACCCTCGTTTTTGTTGAACAGTCCCAAATTCGTCCTAAAAACACTTAAAACGAATTTAGTATCCTAGAAACGAATTTAAGTCTTCCAAAACGAAGTTAAGCTTCAAAACGAACTTAAGCTCCAAACAAACTTAAGTCCTCAAACGAATTTAAGGTTTATCTTCGTTCAGATACACCTAACGAATTTAAGGTCTATCTTCGTTCAGATACACCTAACGAATTTAAGGTTTATCTTCGTTCAGATACACCTAACGAATTTAAGGTTTATCTTCGTTCAGATACACCTTACGAATTTAAGGTCTATCTTCGTTCAAATACACCTTACGAATTTAAGGTCTATCTTCGTTCAGATACACCTTACGAATTTAAGGTTTATCTTCGTTCAGATACACCTTACGAATTTAAGGTTTATCTTCGTTCAGATACACCTTACGAATTTAAGGTCTATCTTCGTTCAGATACACCTTACGAATTTAAGGTTTATCTTCGTTCAGATACACCTTACGAATTTAAAGTCTATTTTCGTTAGTTGTAGAAATCAGATTTTATACTTCGTTGTAATCCAAGTCTATCATGTACAAGGAAACCCTAATTAAGGTATAATCAAGACATATTCGATCTTGTTTATCAAAGTGCGAGTTTAAAGACGTTCATTACGAGTCTAGTGTATGAAAAACACTGTTGAGTCAAACGTTTAAGGATCTTTAGTGAACCAAATCATCAGTACATCAAGGACACTTAGTAAATAAATAATCACGAGAACTAATACATGTATCCATCTATGCTCAATGGTTTGTGATTAGGTTGACATCAAGACATACTTGGATTCGAGTAGATATATTTTACTATATCTGTGCTTATACCCTGTGCTTGTAGAACTACGCTTGTAGCAGATCACTGTGAGTCTTCGTAGCCCCTTTTTCTTTACTTATTTCGGGGTGAAAGGAATACTACTCATGCTTTTATACATGCCGTAACTACTTTTACTACTCTTTGGCTATTTGACTACTTGTTACATATTAGCCGGTCCTATTGAGGATTGTGTGTGCTCTATTGATACTATTAGCCGGTCCTATTGAGGATTGTGTGTGCTCTATTGATACTATTAGCCGGTCCTATTGAGGATTGTGTGTGCTCTATTGATACTATTAGCCGGTCCTATCGAGGATTGTGTGTGCTCGCTTACTTATGTGCAAGTTGGTCACTAGCCACTACATACGACTTAATACTTGAGATCTATTGGCGGTATAAAATGCTTTTATACTACTTGTTTATACTCAAACCTACGAACTCACCAACCTTTGTGTTGACTCTTTTAAGTATTCCTTTCAGGTAATCAGGCTAATCGTGGCTAGGAGTGGTAGCATGGGACTATTAGCAGACTTCAGGATTTAGGGTTGGAGTTTGCATGCTTGTACTTTGTGTTGGGTGGCAATATGCCCAATCGTATCCCCTGCGTGGGAACCTTTCGTACTTGATTTGATCATCTTTGTTGAACTTGTGTGTGTAATAACTACTACTATGCTTGTTGGGTTATGAAATTGACTATTTATGTTTATCCTAAGCACTCATTTAGTATTCCTATGTAACATCCATGTGCGCGTGTGCTTTATCTTACATCCCGAGTTTTCCGCCGCTGTCGGGGTGTTACAGATTGGTATCAGAGCCGTGGTTATAGTGAATTAGGTGGTTTTGCCTAGACTATAACTTAGGAACCGCACGTAGCATGCATGATAGGAATTATGTGTGCATTCAAACTCTATGGATTTTATCTATATCTGCGATATTCATGCTATTATACTCATTCATGCGCAGGCCCTAGAACCATGCTACCTTACCACGTGTACTCATACTATTGGTATTCGATCTATGAGATGTGTTAAATTTAAATAATAATAATAAGTTAGCGATATAAAGTATTGTTAGGAAGGAAGTATGGCGATATATCATCACAGAAAAGCCTGATCAACTTTTCGCGTGTGGTATATTTACTATGGACTTGATGGCAACATGGATCGTGCCTTAGATGGTTAGAGCGTGGTAGCAACTCTGGCATGTTCAATAGGTATTGGTCGGGTGGAGGGTTAGCCGCTGGTACACCCTCTATACATACCTTTGCCAATGTCTAGGGAGCATGTCAGTACCGTGAGCCGACCTTGCATTAGATGTACTAAAGGTGTGGAGGGTTAGCCGCTGGTACACCCTGTATACATACACCGCTAGTGCAACGGATGTAGGGTTAGCCACACTTTTCAATTAAGTTGATATGGTTGTAGTATTCATCTTGCAAACTATCTTTCATGAAATGAAGATTCTATTGTAATATTACTCTGTGCTGCATGGTTGATATTGATGATAATGTTTACTTTTTAGACATAATGCTCAATCTCTTGAATTACATGTGATCTTGAAAGTAAAATGTTTAGGATTCTAGAAAACTAACACGAGTGTGTTGAGAGTGCGTAATTGACGTCACGAATGACTATTCCTTCATTCTAACGCCGAACCCGTCTTTTCCTAATATAGGGAAAATGGTGTGAACAAGAGCAAACCCGAATGTCGAAGCACAAGATAATGGTGTTGGTCATGGTAACCCTGGAGGTGGTCGTGGCAACCCGAGAGGAGGTCGTGGAAGGCAGCAAGGAAGAGGCCGTGGTAGAGGTCGTGGTGGTCGTGGTGATGGCATGGGTTATGGCGAGAACCCTGATTTAGCTACTATCATTGCAGAGCAGTTGGCAGCTTCAATGCCTACTATCATCGAACAAGTGACTGCTGCAATGGGTGCTGTCCCGAACCAGAACCGAAGAGCACCTGAAGTTGAAGCTGAATCTGTAAGAGTTGCACCGCAACAAGTGAATCAAGAACCAGAGAACTTTGACCCCGAAGTGGAGTTTGTTGATGATGGTGTGTATGTGGGCCCTGGACCCAGAAGAATTCCTAGAAATGATGAGTATGCTATGGGGAGAAGAGGTTGCAGTTACACCGAGTTTAAGAAGTGTGGTCCCCCAGATTATAACGGGAAAGGAGGAGCTGGTGTGTTTATGAAGTGGTTGGAGAAGTTGGAAGCAGTCATGGACATAAGTGAATGTCCATCTCATCAGAGGGTAAGATTCACTGGAGGTTCATTCACCGATGATGCACTGTCATGGTGGAATACTTTGTTAAGAGCCCGTGGAAGAACTACTACTTTCGAGACACCATGGGATCAGTTTAAAGAGATGATGAAGAACCGATTTTGTCCACTAAATGAGATGCAGAAGATTGAGCAAGAGTTTTGGCACCACACCATGGTGGGATTTGGCCATGCAGAGCATACTAGCAAGTTTCAAGAGTTGGCTAGATTGGTACCACATTTGGTGACTCCTGAGTCAAAGTTGATTGAGAGATACATCTATGGTCTCATTCCTCAGATCCGTAACACCCTGACTGGCATTCCTCCTTACTTGATTGAAGAAGCAATTCGAAGAACCAGTGCCATGACTGATGACTTGGTTAGGGCTGGGACACTGACAAGGTCTGCAGAGAAGAAAAGAGACTTTGGTGGACCCAGTAAAAGAAGGGACTTCAGAGCTGACAAGAGGGTCAGAGTTGGAAAGGTGTTTGCAGCAGTTGAGCCGGGGCAGAAGGCGTATGTTGGCCAATTTCCACAGTGTGCTACTTGTACTTATCATCATTCAACAGCAGTGCCATGCCGATTTTGTCAGAATTGTCAGAAGTTTGGACATTTGGCTAGAGATTGCAGGATTGCCAGAGCTCCAGCAGCACCACCTCATGTAGCACCGTTGAACGCTAGAAACCCACCAGTCAATCGCGGAGGATGCTACGAGTGCGGTAGCACTGATCACTACCGGAATTTTTGCCCAAGAGTTGCTAGACGACCCATTCCAGCCGCAGCTAATCAGAATTCATTGCAGATTGCAGCACCAAATCCTCCCAGAGTTAACCAAGCCCAGCAGGCCAGGGGCCGAGTCTTTGCCTTGAACGCGGTGGAAGCTGCTAACGATCCTAACGTTGTCATGGGTACATTTCTCTTAAATAATCATTTAGCTACTGTGTTATTCGATACGGGTGCCGACCATAGTTTTATCTCCACTAACTTCGTGTGTATTATTAACGTGAAACCCATCCGTACTCATGCTTGCTATGAAATAGAGGTAGCTAGTGGTGAAATCTCTAAACTTGACAAATTTGTGCCTAAATGTGTGTTAACACTAGATACTCATTCATACTATATAGATCTAATCCCGTTTGAAATGGGTAGCTTCGATGTAATAGTGGGGATGGATTGGTTATCCCGGGTAGATGCAACCATTGTATGTCGTGCAAAAATTCTTAGAATCCCCTTAAGTGGGGGAGAGGTATTAGAAATTCAAGGCGAGAGACCCGAGACACACAAACAGATCCTAATGAGCACAACAACTGAAGTAACCAAACTAGCTGATATACAAATAGTTCGTGAATTTCCCGATGTCTTTCCTGATGACATCCAGGGATTACCCCCGTCTCGCCAAGTCGAATTCCGAATCGATCTCATTCCTGACGCTATGCCGGTAGCAAAGACACCATATCGTTTAACACCTTCTGAAATGCAAGAACTCGAGTCACAGTTGCAAGAGTTACAAGATAAGGGATTCATTCGACCAAGTTCATCGCCATGGGGCGCACCGATACTATTTGTAAAGAAGAAGGACGGATCTTTTCGCATGTGCATTGATTATCGTGAGCTCAACAAGTTAACCATTAAGAATCGATATCCTTTACCGCGCATCGATGATTTGTTTGATCAATTGCAAGGCGCAAAGTACTTCTCAAAAATCGATCTTCGATCGGGCTATCATCAGTTAAGAGTTCGTGAAGAAGACGTACCGAAAACGGCGTTTAGCACGAGATATGGGCACTTTGAGTTCTTAGTGATGCCTTTTGGTCTGACGAACGCACCCGCCGTTTTCTTGGATCTCATGAACCGTGTATGTAGACCCTACCTTGATAAATTCATTATCGTATTCATCGACGACATCCTCATTTATTCCAAGACGAAACAGGAGCATGAAGTGCACTTGAGGAAAGCCTTAGAACTTCTAAGAGCTGAAAAGTTGTACGGGAAGTTTTCAAAATGTGAATTTTGGTTGGAGGAAGTAAAGTTTTTGGGCCATGTAGTTGACAAAAATGGAATCAAGGTCGACCCCAGTAAAATAGAAGCAGTAGAGAATTGGAGAAGGCCAGAGACACCGACAGAGATCAGACAGTTTCTCGGTTTAGCAGGCTACTACCGACGATTTATCGAGAACTTCTCAAAGATCGCACAACCTCTTACCCTGTTGACGCATAAAGATAGGAGTTTCGAATGGGGAGAGAAACAAGAAAAAGCTTTCAGAATCTTGAAAGAGAAGTTATGTAATGCCCCAGTCTTAAGTCTTCCTGAAGGGACCGATGATTTTATCGTTTATTGCGACACGTCGGGTCAAGGCTTAGGATGTGTGCTGATGCAGCGAGGCAAGGTCATTGCATATGCCTCACGTCAACTGAAGATTCACGAAAAGAACTATACGACACACGATTTGGAGTTGGGAGCTATCGTTTTTGCACTCAAGTGTTGGAGACATTATCTATACGGGACAAAGAGTGTGATCTACACTGACCATAAGAGCCTTCAGCATATCTTCACTCAGAAAAACCTTAATATGCGCCAGAGACGATGGCTAGAGTTGTTTAGCGACTACGATTGTGAGATTCAATATCATCCCGGAAAGGCAAATGTAGTAGCAGATGCCTTGAGTAGGAAGGATAGAGTTAGACCAAGACGAATTAGAGCCATGAGCATTACCGTGCATAACAGTCTGAAGGATAGGGTTATTGGGGCACAAGTAGAAGCAAACAAGAAAGAGAACATTGATAAAGAAGGGCTTGGAGGTATGATAGAACGATTTACTCAAGGGAATGATGGAGGACTGTACTTTTGTGATCGGATGTGGATACCACTGTACGGAGGACTAAGGAAACTGATAATGGATGAAGCGCACAAGGCAGGATACTCTATACACCCGGGGATAGATAAGATCACTTGCGAGATTTATTTTGGTGGCCAGGGATGAAGAGCGATGTGGCAGTTTACGTGAGCAAGTGTCTAACGTGTTTGAGAGTTAAAGCGGAACATAAGAAGCCAGGAGGACTACTAACACAACCAGAGCTTCCCAGCTGGAAGTGGGAGAAGATCACTATGGATTTTGTCACGAAGTTACCAAGAACGAGTAGTGGTAAAGATGCTATATGGGTGGTGGTAGATCAACTGACCAAGTCAGCGCATTTCATACCTATACGTGAAGATTATTCTATGGAGCAGTATGCACGTCTGTATCTTAAAGAGATTGTAGCTAAACACGGTGTCCCTGTATCAATCATTAGTGATAGGGATAGTCGATTTACCTCAGGATTTTGGAGATCATTACAACGAGCTTTGGGAACGCGAATCGATATGAGCACAGCCTACCATCCGCAGTCAGACGGACAGAGTGAGAGAACGATTCAAACACTCGAAGACATGCTAAGAGCCTGTGTCATAGACTTTGGAGGAAGTTGGGACACTCATCTCCCATTAGTCGAATTCTCGTATAACAACAGTTATCACGCAAGTATCGGGTGTCCACCTTATGAGGTTTTGTACGGAAGGAAATGTCGATCTCCACTCGCATGGCACGAAGTAGGAGACATGCAACTAATAGGTCCAGAGATCATCCTCGAAACTACTGAAAGAGTTGCTCAAATCAAGGAGAATCTTCTGAAAGCAAGAGACAGACAAAAGAAATATGCAGACAACCGAAGGAAACCTTTAGAGTTTCAGGTTGGTGATCGAGTAATGCTTAAAGTTTCGCCATGGAAGGGCGTGGTCAGATTCATAAAGAGAGGGAAACTAGCTCCAAGATATGTCGGACCGTTTGAGATCGTAGAGCGCATTGGTGCAGTAGCCTACCGTTTGAAACTTCCCCAAGAACTAAGTAACGTACACGATGTCTTCCACGTATCGAACCTCAAGAAGTGCCTAGCCGATGAAACAACATATGTTCCTTTGAACGAATTACGAGTAGACAGTAACCTAACCTTCAAGGAAGAACCCGTGGAAATTCTAGAACGAATAGTCAAAAAGCTCAAGAGACATAAGTATACTATGGTGAAAGTTCGTTGAAACTCCCGTAGAGGTCCAGAATTCACTTGGGAACGAGAAGATCAGATGAAGCTTAAGTATCCGCATCTGTTCGCTTAGCGTATTATCCTAGTCTAGCAAGTAAACTTAAGGACTTAATTCCTAACTTGATACTTGATGCTTATTATGCAATGTGATATTTAGAAAAGTCAATGTGAAGCATGCTACTTGTTACTCTTGATGCAAATACACATAGCACTAAACATGCAATCTAATACTTGTAAACTTAGTGTGCAATCGAAGCATGAAACATGATGTGTAAATTCGAATTTCGGGACGCAATTCCTTTAAGTGGGGGAGAATGTAACAACCGCCTTAGAAATAATTTAAATAAATCCATGATATGTTCTAGTTTCGAATATGTGCTCACATGAAGATCTATTCACTCTTAAATCTTAAATTATAAGACGCGTCTATGGTCTATTGTGATAAGAATGTTAGGTTTCAAGACGTAAGCGATTGTATTCATGAAATTCTAGTCTGAAAATGTTTCATTTAGACCCTACAATTATTAGAATCATTAATTAAGGGAAAACTATAAAAGGGTTAGAAAACCCCATTTTTCTACTTCTTCACCATTCCCCCCCCCCCCATCTCACCTCTCTCTCTCTCTCTCTAAAAACACACACATACATTCACCATCTTCACCCACAAAAATTCATCATTTGATTTTGAGTTGTTAAACCAAGATTTCTTGCATTTTTAGTTTCCTTGTGATAATCAAAACATATTTCTAGTATCGATTTTCAGGTAATGACAGCAAATTTTGAGATTTTCATCAAAATAAAAGTTTACTTTTCAAGTGTATGTTCTTGATGATTTGGTCCATTTTTGGTGTAAAAATCGTGTTAAAAGTTAGTGGGTTTGTGTCTAAAAGTGTTTAGTAACCTTTTCGTGATCAAATTTGGGTCGTAAACGTGTCTTAATCTTCAAAACCCTCGTTTTTGTTGAACAGTCCCAAATTCGTCCTAAAAACACTTAAAACGAATTTAGTATCCTAGAAACGAATTTAAGTCTTCCAAAACGAAGTTAAGCTTCAAAACGAACTTAAGCTCCAAACAAACTTAAGTCCTCAAACGAATTTAAGGTTTATCTTCGTTCAGATACACCTAACGAATTTAAGGTCTATCTTCGTTCAGATACACCTAACGAATTTAAGGTTTATCTTCGTTCAGATACACCTAACGAATTTAAGGTTTATCTTCGTTCAGATACACCTTACGAATTTAAGGTCTATCTTCGTTCAGATACACCTTACGAATTTAAGGTCTATCTTCGTTCAGATACACCTTACGAATTTAAGGTTTATCTTCGTTCAGATACACCTTACGAATTTAAGGTTTATCTTCGTTCAGATACACCTTACGAATTTAAGGTCTATCTTCGTTCAGATACACCTTACGAATTTAAGGTTTATCTTCGTTCAGATACACCTTACGAATTTAAAGTCTATTTTCGTTAGTTGTAGAAATCAGATTTTATACTTCGTTGTAATCCAAGTCTATCATGTACAAGGAAACCCTAATTAAGGTATAATCAAGACATATTCGATCTTGTTTATCAAAGTGCGAGTTTAAAGACGTTCATTACGAGTCTAGTGTATGAAAAACACTGTTGAGTCAAACGTTTAAGGATCTTTAGTGAACCAAATCATCAGTACATCAAGGACACTTAGTAAATAAATAATCACGAGAACTAATACATGTATCCATCTATGCTCAATGGTTTGTGATTAGGTTGACATCAAGACATACTTGGATTCGAGTAGATATATTTTACTATATCTGTGCTTATACCCTGTGCTTGTAGAACTACGCTTGTAGCAGATCACTGTGAGTCTTCGTAGCCCCTTTTTCTTTACTTATTTCGGGGTGAAAGGAATACTACTCATGCTTTTATACATGCCGTAACTACTTTTACTACTCTTTGGCTATTTGACTACTTGTTACATATTAGCCGGTCCTATTGAGGATTGTGTGTGCTCTATTGATACTATTAGCCGGTCCTATTGAGGATTTTGTGTGCTCTATTGATACTATTAGCCGGTCCTATCGAGGATTGTGTGTGCTCGCTTACTTATGTGCAAGTTGGTCACTAGCCACTACATACGATTTAATACTTGAGATCTATTGGCGGTATAAAATGCTTTTATACTACTTGTTTATACTCAAACCTACGAACTCACCAACCTTTGTGTTGACTCTTTTAAGTATTCCTTTCAGGTAATAACTACTACTATGCTTGTTGGGTTATGAAATTGACTATTTATGTTTATCCTAAGCACTCATTTAGTATTCCTATGTAACATCCATGTGCGCGTGTGCTTTATCTTACATCCCGAGTTTTCCGCCGCTGTCGGGGTGTTACAATTGGATTATGACTTGTGTGGCTGCATTATCCTTTTCACTTAGTATCCACTGCTCACTCCATGGTTTCTTCGCTGGAAAAAGAGGCTTGAGGCAAGGGGATCCTTTATCCCCGTACCTATTTACCTTAGTTATGGAGGTGTTAACACTCATGCAAAGAAACCTTACATTTTACCCTACATATAAATACCTCTTTTTTTTCACAAACCCTCATTCAATCAACTTAGCCTCCAAGAAAAACACACAAAAACCTTTACTACCTCCCTTTTGCTACCCCAAATTGCTACCTCAGTTTACTAACCCATTTTTACTACCTCACCATTACTACCCCATTTTACATCATGTTTTATGAAAATCAAACCTTATTTATTTAGATTTAGCTTTAACAATAGTGTTTTTGTGTCCTAAACATCTCTACAAACTCATATTTTACATATTCAAGGTATAAAATCAAAACACACCTAATGCTCTTCTTTTGGTATTTTTGGTTTTTTCTTATATTATATCCACCACACATGCCAAGTATCGAACTTTTTACGTCCAAAACGTTTAGAAACATATTTACAACTTTTGTCAAAGTTTCGTGAGATTTCGTTAACAAAATCTTGAGGTATAAGAATTTTGTACATTTTTTATAAACTTTGTACGACTTTGGTATTGTTTTTCTATCATATTTGTGGGTCTAAAAGTACAATCCGATGATAAAAAAAAACACCTTTCCAATCAAAAGAAACGATTAGGGTTTTCTAGAACAAAATTGGGGAAGAACAGCTCTGATTTGCGACCCCGTCACCCAATTTATGACTCCGTTCAGTATTCCAATTTCATTTTGACTTCTAGTGAAATAAGACCCCAAAATTTGTGACCTCGCAATTAAGATTTACAACCTCGCAATTTCAATTTAGCCTCTCAATTTCATTTTGTCTTTTAGTGAAATACTACCCTAAATTCTCATTAAGACCCCAACTTCAATTTAAGACCCCGAATTCAATTTAAGACCTCAACTTTCAATTGAGAGCTCGAATTTTGATTACTACCTCGATTTAGTCAACCTTGATCAACTTTGGTCGGTTTAGTCAACCATGGTCAACTTTGGTTGGTTTAGTCAACTTTGGTCGATTTGGTCAACTTAGTCAAACTCGTCATTTGGTCAACTTTGGTCAAACTCGTAAAATCTGGTCAATGTCAAACTAGGACGCTTTTGGACAACTTGGTCAACACTTGGCGACACGTTATGAGCACGTTTACCTCTATTGAATGAATACTTAATTGTGATAACTTGTAACAGATTGACTACGTACCGGTTACTTGCTTTCTGATATCTTTTGTAGCTTGATCTTGTTGCTAGCAGTCAGGTGAGTTTCGTAGCCCCTCTTTTTAAATGTTTTGGGGTGGAAGGATACTCGTGCCTTTGTGTCAATCATCATTTATGGCTATTTGACTGTACTGTATGATGTGCACTGTGATACTTATACTTGACACTTGATACTTGATACTTATGTTGGAGTTTGAGATGCTTGATACTTATGGTGGAGTTGGAGGCACCAAATACTTAATACTTGATACTTGCACCTTAGGCCTGGTATACCGTAAGTGCTGGTGGCATAGAGATACTTGATTCTTGCTATCATAAGTAAGTTGATAGCCATATTGCTGTGTGGATCTTGATGATATTTTGACCTGGCACCATAACTTGATACTTGTTTACAAAACCTACGTACTCACCAACCATTGTGTTGACGCTTTTGAGTATCCTTTCAGGTGAGTATGTGAATCGTGTTAGAGGTGGCTAAGGAGCATATCATGTTGACCTATAGCAGACCAGACTAGGATTTTGGAGCTGCATATCTTATGTTTATGTTATGTTTGATTTACGTTTAGACTATGGCATTATGCGTAAGTGTTAATCCCCTGCGTGGGAGTTTTATCTATGTTTTATTTGAATCTTGACTCTATGTAGGATATTTATGTTTTCTTTCTATAAAATGTGTGTTATTTAAGTATTCATGTAGTTACTCTACGTAACATCCATGACGCGTTTACTATGCGTCGCATCTCGAGTTTTTCGCCTTAGTCGGGGTGTGACAGATTAGTATCAAAGCCATGGTTATAGAGAATTAGGTGGTTTTTCCTAGACTATAACCTAAGAACCTCACGTAGCATGCATAATAGGAATTATGTGTGCATCTTGTTCGAGTAAACCTTATGTGATTTCCTTATGTGACGTATGATTTGATGATTCATATAGATTGAGATGTATGATCTTGTGCGTTTAGTACCATGCTACTTAGCTACTTAGGAATTAAGGAATTTTTTGCTATATGTGGGAGTTTGTAGGTGTGCTTGTGCCGGACGAAATTGTGACTTGAACTTGAGGAGGAGACGTTGTTGATTGTTTGTTATTATTATTCTTATGTCCCCAGCGAAATGAAGCGTTGTTAACGACAAAGTATGGCGATATATCATCACAAAAAAGCCTGATCAACTTTTCGCGAGTGGTATATGTGCCTATGGAGTTGTTAGCAACATTGATCGCGTCCCAATGGTTAGAGTGTGGTAGCAACCTTGGGCTGCTTAATGGGTGTTGGTTGGGTGGAGGGTTAGCCGCTGGTACACCCTGTCAACACTACAAAAAAACAGGCTTTCAGAGACTGAAAAATCAGTCTCCGATACACCATGATCAGTTACCAATGGTGTCACAAAGACTGATTTTGCTGGTTACTAATCAGTTACTACAGCTTAGTTACGAAAAGTGAGGTTATGAACTGAAAATCAGTCCCTGTTGTATCGAACCAACAAGGACAAGAGATCAGTCTCTAAATAAAAAATATTCAGTCCTTATTTTTATAGAGTGGTACCATGTTATTTCAGTCCCTGGTGCATTTTATCGGTAAATGCAAAAACTATGTTAGATCAGTTACTAATATATAGGTTTAGGGACTGAAAATTAGTCCATAAAACTTTGTTTTTAGTCCCTAATACCTTTGGTTTCTTTATAGATTACCATACCAAATCAGTCTCTAATAAAGGGATTTAAAGACTAATTAATACTCCCAGAATCCAAAAATTTCAGTCCTTAAGTTGCTACTTTTGAAGACTAGAAATCAGTTTCAAGTGGTCACCTAATCGGTCTTTGTTAGAAAGTTTTTAAACTGAGAATTAGTCCTAATAACAAGCACTTTAAGTCTTTAATTTGCTTTTTTTAAGATTGAAATTTAGTTTTAGATTAGTCCTTGATGATAGACTTTAAAGACTGATTGTTAGTCACAAAATCTAGGCGATTTCAGTCTTTGATTTGCTATTTTTGGTTACTGAAATTTAGTTTGAAATCAATCTACAATATAAGGCTTTAAAAACTAATTAATAGTCCCAAAATTCAGACGATTTCAGTCCTTAAATTATTACCTTTAGAGACTAAAAACTAGTTTCAAATTGTCACCAAACCAGTTTTTAAAAAACGGCTCTACAAACTGATTATTAGTCACAAAATTAAACTTTTTCAGTCCATGAATTGCCTTTGTAAAGACTAAAATTTAGTCTTGAATTAGTATCATATTAATGGTTTTTAAGTCTAATTAACAAATGATTTAGTCCCTATTTTTTTTTCCCCAGTGACTGAAAATTAGTTTTAAAATATATGTTAATCAATACTACATAACATTTAATCCAGTCTCAAAAAACCCAGTTTCATTATATTTCTATTACAAACTAAAAATTAATTCAAGATTCTTTTAGTCCTCATTCAATACGCATACATGTCCCTTGCAAGATTATATAAAACTCCAAACCATAAACGACAATAATAAAACTATTTCTTTAAAACATAGCAATAACCAATTGAAATAACATGAGTTTACATAGATATAAAAATAAAACCAAGTTCAATAGAAATAGATTTCAACATCCTAAATATCACTATTGGTGAATTCATCATCATTACCATCAACTTCAAAGTCTGGAAATTTTTCTCTCATAAAGTTTTCCATTTTCTCATATTTACGTATATTCCGTTCATGTTCACTAACCTTTTTTCTCAATTCTTCCATCTCAGCTGAGTTTTGTTCAGACGTTGAGTCAACTTGTTGCGATGATTCAGGTAACTCTTTCATCCAATAATCTTTTTTCCTCATCACAAGCCCAACACCCACCTCCCATCCTGATTGTATAGTCTTCTCCCGACCACAAACACTTTTTATGGCTTGTCTCTCAATCTCGTGCTCCATATCAGTAGTAATAAGGGTTCCTTCATCTTTTAATTTATCAAGAGCTATCTGTTTATGCTTACAAATATTTTCCTACCATCATGGAATATATGGAAACAAGATTAAACCATAGTTGCACCCAATATCATTTTTGTATAATCAAATGTTTTTAAAATAAAAGTGCTTACATATTCCCTACGTGCATCATCATTTAGCCATCCGTCTCCTTTCCTGTCCTTCGGTTTTTTATAATGCAACTCGTAATACACCTTGAGCGGGCTAGGCGGCGTTTGGGTCTCCGTATTTGTCTGAAACCATATCTTATTAATATAACTAATAAAGATAATGTATTCTGAAACTAAACACCAATTGGTAATATGCACATATCGATTGTTTATTTATAATTTATTATTTACAGCCTTGTTTAATCAGAAGTAATACAACAAACATGAAGATTTAATCCACTGAAGTTCAGATCAAGAAACATAAAAAATTCTAATTAGATATTTTTTTCTTGCAAAAACGTGATTATAAAATCAACTCAAACAAGCATAGCTCATTAACCAAACATTCAAATCACAAACATTTAATTTGCAAACAAATTGCTAAAAGTGTTTCATTTATAGACCAAACGGGTTATACTACTCAAAGAAGAATCAAGCAGATAGATCAACTAAGTGACAATACTATAAGAACCAAATGATATCAGCATGTAGAAAAATACACCTAAAACGAGCAATACAAGAAACTAAATCAATCAGCAATCTTAGCTTCATTACTAGGGCCGGTTTAAACTTTTTGGAGGCCTTAAGCGGAACAAATTTTGAGGGCCTAATTATTAACATTCAAATTAAGTGTAGCATGTCTTAAAGATTTAAACTTGGAATGCATTTCACATCATACGGAAAAGTATCTATCCATATAAAGTCTGAAAATGAATGTTGCAGGTGTATTTGGTAATCTTTCTGGCTTTCCACCCAATTGTTCAAGGGGTGCCTTTCTAATGCTATTTATCATAGTTATCTATTAATGACTAAAGTTATATAACAAGCAAGCCATGACTCATAGTTTGATACATGCAATTGTAACAACACAATTTTATCACTCGAATTCACATCAACAATGGCGTTTGGTTAGTGTGTGTGTTCTTGGTGTTTGTGTGTGTGTTGAGAGAGAATTGGGATTAAGTGTGTGTTATTCAGGTGTAATTGTATGGAATGTATGTCAAGAGTTATGCTTATTGTTATGATTTCTAAGGGATTGAGGGCTATTTATGGTCTAAACACATCAACTATGCTAATTCTCACTATTAGCCCCTCAACCTTAGAAATCATCAACTTATGACTTAACTACAAGTAAGTCCATAACTTAAATTACAATGTATCACTATTTTTGGATTTTTAACATTCTACCCCTTAGTGATATATTGTAAGATCTGAAGTACGTGTTGTTTTGTCTTGTAGGAATGAATTTGATGAGCCTGGTGATGAAGACAATTGGTGTGTGGAAACAAGTCTTCAAAGCTTTCTCATTGTCTTTGGAGAACTTGATTCAGTCTTGGTCTTGGACTTCTTGAAGTTAGATCATCTGTTGATTATCAGTGTTTTTATAGAACAGAGAATGATGAGTGTGCGTATGTCTTTAATCTTTGAAAATTGTTGAATCATGAATCAGAGTTGTCTTTTGAGATGCGGAAGGTATGAACTTGTCTTATTCGAATCTTGAAGTCTTTTCTTTGAAATCTTGGAATGATTTTTCAGAGATATGTACTCTCCCCCTTGATATGTGCAATGTAGCTTTTGTTGTATGACTTGAAGATCTTTAATTTGATGAAGACTCTTTTTGAAGCTTATCTTCTTTGTCTCGAATCTTCAATCTTTTGTCCTTTGAGGCTTTGATCTTTGTTACATCATTTAAAGGCACTTTTGAGAGTAAATATTTGAATGAGGTTTTGACAAGTTTCTTACGAATTAATCATGCTCCCCCTCAATTCATGAGTAATCACAGTCTTTTTCGAGATGAATAGTCTTCAAGTTGAATTTGGAACCTTTGCAGTTTGGAATGAAATCAAACAAACTTTGAAGAAGAATGATCACAAATGAAATCTGAGAGAAAAGAACTCCAAATAAACTTGAAAAACTTTCAATCAAGAAACTGAATGATAGTATCTCTGAAAGCAATTGAAACAACCAAACACAAACTTTTCTCCTAAATCAATTGAAACAACCAAACACAAACTTTTCTCCTTGTCCTTATCAATCATTCTAATTTCTTCTCCTAATCAATAATCAATCATACTATTTTCTCCCCCTCATAATGATAAAGTTGGGAACCAATGTCATTATGCAAACATTGATTGATTCGATTGTTTAAAAGAAATAATTATGACTAAAATCTAGACATTATGCTCATGGAGAATTATCAACCATCAAAACATCAATCTATCCATATAAACCAACCTAATTGTTCCTATGGATGACTAAAGTTTAAGATTGAAGTTGTTTGGGATAAACATTGTATCATGGTGTTGGTGTTTTCTGTGTTTGGGTGATGAGAAAAGAAACCGGATAAGAATGATCCGTTTGCATTCAAAAATCGAAAGGATTAATGAAATGACCGAAGGAAATGTATTTTCATTTATCGGATTTTCTATGTATCATTGAGAAAAGCACAAAGCAAACCTCTAACATAGTTCGGTCTTTTGGCTTTTCAACCTCAAGAATGCTTTAAAGAATGTAAACCATGGTCAGCGTCACCTAAGCGTTCGATAACCATGTTCTACTATCCTTAAAGACTTTTAGGAAAAATCCAAGGTCACAATAGACTTCTTGTTAACTCAATAATTACACAAATGCAATTATGAGACCTACATTCAAAGCTGGAAATGATGTTACCAATGGTAGGATTTCCATTTGATCATCGTGAAATATCATTTAAGATATTACTACAAATGTTCTGGTTATATCACAAAGATATGACGTAAATATGTCCTAAAGAATGAATAACGATCAAATTAATGATCAATCACGAGAGCTCTAGACACAAAGTGATCAAATGAAGTCGGGGACTGGAGCAGAGTGTCACCCTTTTTCAATATCAACGTCTTCCAAATGAAGAGTCAATAGAAATGAGAAAATCTTCGTGAGAAGTAAAATAAGCATTTGTTAAGAAACACTTGAATGGTTAGGTAAATATGTGCATCGCTTCATTGGGTCCATGAAGGCTTCTTCAATACCGAGATATCAACAAATGACATCCGATAGAAATGTGTTTTACCCGGCGATTTGAGAATTTTAGGGAAGGGTATGAATTCTTTTAACCCTTTTCTCACAACATTATCACCATAACCTCTCACTTTTCGACTGTACTCCCTCCAACTTAGTTGCACAAATTCATCATCTCTGTATGAAGATCGAAAGAAACGGCTTGCCTGACTACAAATATGAAAGTGAGCATGTTTGTCCTTCTTGTGCAGTTGGGAAGATCAAGAGGACTTCTCATAAACCAAAGAAAATTCCACACACTTTGGCACCTCTTCATTTGCTTCACATGGATCTTTGTGGGCCTATGAAAGTACAAAGCAGAAACGGGAAGAGATATATTCTGGTTATCATTGATGATTATTCTAGATACACTTAGGTCAAGTTTCTTGCTTCAAAAGATGAAACAACTCAAATTTTGATCGATTTCATCACTTCAACTCAAGTTAATCTTCAAATTCCAGTCCGTTATATCCGTTCAGATAATGGTAATGAGTTAAAAAATGCCATCTTCAATGAATTTTGCAAATCAATAGGCATTACTCACCAATTCTCTGTTGTTCGTACTCCGCAACAAAATGGTGTTGTTGAAAGGAGAAACCGTACGCTGGTGGAAGCAGCAAGAACAATGCTTGCTTATTCCAAGTAACCATCAAACATGTGGGCTGAAGCTATTGACACAACTTGTCATACTCAAAATCGGTCCATCATCAATCAGCGTGATGAGAAGACTCCTTATGAGGTTATTAACAAACGCAAACCCAACATCAATTACTTCCACATTTTTGGGTGTGTCTGTTATACCTTGAATGATCGGGAAAATGTTGGAAAGTTTGAAAGGAAAGGTGACGAAGGTTAATTTGTTGGTTACTCAAAGACATCGATTGCATATCGCATCTTTAATCGTCGAACAAACACGATTCAAGAAACCATGAATGTTTGGTTTGACGAGATGTCTGGCATGATATTTTAACAAGAAAGTTTGCTACCAACAATCAGTGATCCAAGTACTTCAAGTGTTTCCTCAAGGACATCTACCTTAGCTTCAAAATTCAAGAAATATCCAACTCCAACAAGTGAAGAGCTAGATAATCTTTTCGAAGAATTCTACAACTCAAAACCGATTCAAGAAAAGGAACCTCAAGTCATCGATGAACCAATTCCGAACAATAACCCCATTCAAACAAATGAATCAGTTCCAGACAACAATCATGAATCATCTTCAAATTCCACAGAGCAAGAAGAATCATCTTCAAGTGATATTTATTCTCAAAAGAATGATCAAGAACAACCTTCTCAAATCACCCAAACAACAAATTCATCAAATACTCCAAATGTGTATGTACCACTGGATTTTGATCATCCAAACTTTGAGGAAAGAGTTCTTCCAAGCTATGATTCCATTGCTCAACAGAACTCTGGATTTAATGATGATAATGTTGACCTTCATCAACAAGATCCTCTTCCTCATGACAACAAGTGGTCACGTATACGCAAAGATCATCCTACAGAACAAATCATCGGAGATCCACAAGCTGGTGTTTCTACCCGTACTACAGTCAATGAGTATCTTGTTGCACTTTCACTGAGTAACATTGAACCCAAAACCGTCTCTGAAGCTCTTTGTAATCCAGAGTGGGTTAAAGCAATGCAAGATGAATTAGCTCAGTTTGAGAGACTGAAGGTATGGAGATTGGTTCCAAATCCAAGGAAAGAAGAACCAATTCGCACCAAGTGGATTTTCAAGAACAAGAAGGATGAAAATGGAGTTGTAGTAAGGAACAAAGCTAGATTGGTTGCAAAGGGTTACTGCCAACAACCTGGTGTGGATTTCGACGAAACTTTCGCTCCTGTTGCAAGAATGGAGGCCATTCGTATATTTTTAGCTTATGCCGCATTCAGAAACTTCACAGTGTTTCAAATGGATATGAAGACAGCATTCTTGAATGGAGAACTCAAAGAAGAAGTTTACGTGGAGCAACCTGAAGGTTTTGTTGATCCTAAGAAGCCAAACCCTGTCTACAGGATAGACAAGGCCCTCTATGGTTTGAAGCAGGCACCCCGAGCATGGTATGATTCCTTATCTACTTTCTTACTCAAAGGAGGCTTTACCAAAGGTACTATTGACCCTACCCTGTTTATTCGTAAGCAAGGTAAACATGTTTTACTTGTCCAAATATATGTTGATGACATTATTTTTGGGTCAACAAGTCAAACTTTTTGCCGAAATTTTTCATCTCTAATGGTCAATCACTTTGAAATGAGCATGAATGGCGAAATGAATTACTTTTTGGGTCTACAAATCAAACAATTACCAACTGGTATTATTATATCACAAGGTAAGTACATAAAAGATATGTTGAAAAAGTTTGAAATGACTAACTGTTCTTCAATTTCAACCCCAATGGCTGCTCGTACAAACATAAATGCTGATAAAAATGGGAAACCATTTGACCAAAAGAGGTATAGAAGCATGATTGGTTCGTTGTTGTATCTTACAGCATCTCGCCCAGATTTAATGTTTGCAACATGTATGTGTGCTAGGTATCAAGCCACGCCGACTGATTTACATTACCAAGCTGTGAAACGAATTTTTCGTTATCTGAAGGGTACACCCAATCTTGGTCTCTGGTATCCAAGGGATACTGGATTCAATTTAACTGCCTATTCAGATGCAGATCATGCAGGTTGTAAGCTTGATCGCAAGAGCACATCTGGTACTTTACAATTCTTAGGGGATAAGATTGTAAGTTGGTCATCTAAGAAGCAAAATTGCGTATCACTGTCAATAGAAGAAGCTGAATATGTGGCTGCTGCTAGTTGTTGTGCTCAACTTACCGACTATGGTCTGAAATATGATCGTGTCCCTATCTATTGTGATTCTCAAAGTGTCATTGCAATTGCTGTCAACTCAGTCAACCACTCACGTTCAAAGCACATTGATGTGAGATATCATTTTCTCAAAGATCATGTTGAGAAAGGTGACATCGAACTTTATTTCGTGGGAACTGACCACCAACTCGCTGATTTGTTCACAAAACCACTGGACGAAAAAAGGTTTAATTTCTTAATCTCTAAACTTGGTATGCTAAATCTTGATCCTTGATTCACTTTACCATGGAAGGAATTCTTGATTTACTTTTCAAAAAAATGAAAAAATTGAAAAACCAAAAATCAAATACAAAAATAAAAATTTTTGAAAAAAAATAACAAAAAGATTTTCTTAATTTTTTTTCTTTTTTTTCTTTCTTTTATTTTATAAGTGGTTTGCATATACTCAGTATGCAACCTGTTCTTCATTGAATTATTTATAATTTAAAGTGGCTTATGCACACTCAGTGTATAACCCGTACTTATTTGTGTTTTTTTTAAAATGGCTTGCATATACTCTGTATGCAACCCGGTCTTAAAAAAAAAGAAAAAATATTTATGCTTCAAAGTTGAGATTAATTCATGTTGTTATACATATAAATATATAATGTGTAATACAAGATGTTAATTGCAATTTTGTTACACCTGTTTCAAAAACTCTCAATTGTTGAATATGAGAAGCAAAGGATTGAACGCCTTTGTGTACTCCTGAGTTGTCTCATCTTGAACAATTGATTGAGTTCATTTTTCATAAAACTTGTTTTGATTTCACACAAATCATTTTTGCTCCACCTTTTCTATGAAAATCTTTTTGATCTATCTTTGCATAGATTAAGGGGGAGTTTGTGATTTCAAATCTCTTTCAAACTTCAAATGTGTTTTAAACATTTTCTTTCACATTTGATGAATTTTTTGAAAACATTTACTTCAAAAGAAGTTTGGTGTTTAGTTTGCACATGAGCGACTAGGTTTTTCTCAAAATTCTACTCCATGAATTTCATCATTGCCGAAGAGTGCAACTAAGTTGGAGGGAGTACAGTCGAAAAGTGACAGGTTATGGTGATAATGTTGTGAGAAAAGGGTTAAAAGAATTGATACCCTTTCCTAAAATGCTCAAATCGCCGGGTAAAACACATTTCTATCGGATATCATTTGTTGATATCTCGGTATTGAAGAAGCCTTCATGGACCCAATGAAGCGATGCACATCGTTACCTAACCACTCAAGTGTTTCTTAACAAATGCTTGTTTTACTTCTCACGGAGATTTTCTCATTTCTAGTGACTCTTCAGTTGAAAGACGTTAATATTGAAAAAGGGTGGCACTCTGCTCCAGTCCCCAACTTCATTTGATCACTTTGTGTCTAGAGCTTTCATGATTGATCATTAATTTGATCGTTATTCATTCTTTAGGAAACATTTGCGTCGTATCTTTGTGATATACATGCTTATCTTTGTGATATAGCCGGAACATTTGTAGTGATATCTTAATTGATATTTCACAATGATCAAATGGAAATCCTACCATTGCTAACATCATTTCCAGCTTTGAACGTAGGTCTCATAATTGCATTTGTGTAATTAATGAGTTAACAAGAAGTCTATTATGACCTTGGATTTTTTCCATAAAAGTCTTTAAGGATAGTAGAACATGGTTATCGAACGCTTAGGTGACACTGACCATGGTTTACATTCTTTGAAAGCATTCTTGAGGATGGAAAGCCAAAAGACCGAAGTATGTTAGAGGTTTGCTTTGTGCTTTTCTCAATGATACATAGGAAATCCGATAACTGATATACATTTCTTTCGGTCATTTCATTAATCCTTTCGATTTTTGAATGCGAACGGATCTTTCTTATCCGGTTTCTTTTCTCATCACCTGAATTCAATCTCACATTTTAGTCATCCATAGGAACAATTGGGTTGGATTATATGGTTAGATCGATGTTTTGATGGTTGATAATTCTCCATGAGCATAATGTCTAGATCTTAGTCATGATTATTTCTTTCAAACAATCAAATCAATCAATGTTTGCATAATGACATTGGTTCCCAACTTTGTCATTATGAGGGGGAGAAAATAGTATGATTGATTATTCATTAGGAGAAGAAATTAGAATGATTGATAAGGACAAGGAGAAAAGTTTGTGTTTGGTTGTTTCAATTGCTTTCAGAGATACTATCATTCAGCTTCAAGAATCAAAGAGACTGTGATTACTCACGGATTAATGAGGAGCACGATTACTTCCTTAGAGACTTTCCAAAACCTTATTGAAATGTTTACTCTCAAAAGTGTTCAAGACGATGTGACAAAGATCAAAGCTTCAAAGGACAAAAGATTGAAGATTCGAGACAAAGAAGAAAAGCTTCAAAAAGAGTATTCATCAAATAAAACATCTTCATGTCATACAACAAACACTTTATCTAAAAGCTATATTGCATACATCAATGGGGAGAGTACATATTTCTGAAAATTCATTCCAAAATTTCAAAGAAAAGACTTCAAGAATCGAAGATTGAAGAATTCAAGACAAGTTCATACCTTCCGCACCTCAAAAAGACAACTCTGATTCATGATTCAACAATCTTCAAAGATTCAAG
Source organism: Erigeron canadensis (assembly GCF_010389155.1). NCBI lineage: Eukaryota > Viridiplantae > Streptophyta > Magnoliopsida > Asterales > Asteraceae > Erigeron > Erigeron canadensis. Next base: position 14,177,157 of record NC_057761.1, read on the forward strand.
ACATACACACACTCATCATTCTTTGTTCTATAAGAACATTGAGAAACAACAGATGATCTAACTTCAAGAAGTCCAAGACCAATACTGAATCAAGTTCTCCAAAGACAATGAGAAAGCTTTAAAGACTTGTTTCAACTTACCAATTGTCTTCATCACCGGGCTCATCAAATTCATTCCTACAAGACAAACCAACACGTACTTAAGACCTTACAATATATCACTAAAGGGGAGAATGTTAGAAATCCAAAAATAGTGATACATTGTATTTTAAGTTATGGACTTACTTGTTGTTAAGTCATGAGTTGATAATTTCTAAGATTGAGGGGCTAATAGTGTTAATTAGCATAGTTAGATAGTTTAGACTATAAATAGCCCTCAATTCCTTAAAAATTATAACTTTTGACATATTAACAACACATTCTTCATACAATTACACATATATATCACACTCTTGATTACATTTCTCTCTCAATACACACACAAACACCAAGAACACACACACTAACCAAACACCATTGTTGATGTGAATTCGGTTGATAAAATCGTGTTGATTACATACATATTCAACCTCTGCTGTTGACAGTGATACGCAATTTTGCTTTTGCGATGACCAACTTACAATCTTATCCCCTAAGAATTGTAAAGTACCAGATGTGCTCTTGCGATCAAGCTTACAACCTGCATGATCTGCATCTGAATAGGCAGTTAAATTGAATCCAGTATCCCTTGGATACCAGAGACCAAGATTGGGTGTACCCTTCAGATAACGAAAAATTCGTTTCATATCTTGGTAATGTAAATCAGTCGGAGCGGCTTGATACCTAGCACACATACATGTTGCAAACATTATATTTGGGCGAGATGCTGTAAGATACAACAACGAACCAATCATGCTTCTATACCTCTTTTGGTCAAATGGTTTCCCATTTTTATCAGCATTTATGTTTGTACGAGCAGCCATTGGGGTTGAAATTGAAGTACAATTAGTCATTTCAAACTTTTTCAACATATCTTTTATGTACTTACCTTGTGATATAAAAATACCAGTTGGTAATTGTTTGATTTGTAGACCCAAAAAGTAATTCATTTCCCCAATCATGCTCATTTCAAAATGATTGACCATTAGAGATGAAAAATTTCGACAAAAAGTTTGACTGGTGACCCAAAAATAATGTCATCAACATATATTTGGACAAATAAAACATGTTTACCTTGCTTACGAATAAACAGGGTAGGGTCAATAGTACCTTTGGTAAAGCCTCCTTTGAGTAAGAAAGTAGATAAGGAATCATACCATGCTCGGGGTGCCTGCTTCAAACCATAGAGGGCCTTGTCTATCCTGTAGACAGGGCTTGGCTTCTTAGGATCAACAAAACCTTCAGGTTGCTCCATGTAAACTTCTTCTTTGAGTTCTCCATTCAAGAATGCTGTCTTCACATCCATTTGAAACACTGTGAAGTTTCTGAATGCGGCATAGGCTAAGAATATACGAATGGCCTCCATTCTTGCAACAGGAGCGAAAGTTTCGTCAAAATCCACACCAGGTTGTTGGCAGTAACCCTTTGCAACCAATCTAGCTTTGTTCCTTACTACAACTCCATTTTCATCCTTCTTGTTCTTGAAAATCCACTTGGTGCGATTTGGTTCTTCTTTCCGTGGATTTGGAACCAATTTCCATACCTTTAGTCTCTCAAACTGAGCTAATTCATCTTGCATTGCTTTAACCCATTCTGGATCACAAAAAGCTTCAGAGACAGTTTTGGGTCCAATGTTACTCAGTGAAAGTGCAACAAGACACTCATTGACTGTAGTACGGGTAGAAATACCAACTTGTGGATCTCCGATGATCTATGCTGTAGGATGACCTTTACGCATACGTGACCACTTGTTGTCATGAGGAAGAGGATCTTGTTGATGAATGTCAACATTACCATCATTAAATCCAGAGTTCTGTTGAGCAATGGAATCATAGCTTGGAAGAACTCTTTCCTCAAATTTGGATGATCAAAATCCAGTGGTACATACACATTTGGAGTATTTGATGGATTTGTTGTTTGGGTGATTTGAGAAGGTTGTTCTTGAACATTCTTTTGAGAATAAATATCACTTGAAGATGATTCTTCTTGCTCTGTAGAATTTGAAGATGATTCATGATTGTTGTCAGGAATTGATTCATTTGTTTGAATGGGGTCATTGTTCGGAATTGGTTCATCGATGACTTGAGGTTCCTTTTCTTGAATCGGTTTTGAGTTGTAGAATTCTTCGAAAAGAATATCTAGCTCTTCACTTGTTGGAGTTGGATATTTCTTGAATTTTGAAGCTAAGGTAGACGTCCTTGAGGAAGCACTTGAATTACTTGGATCATTAATTGTTGGTAGCAAGCTTTCTTGTTCAAATATCATGCCAGACATCTCGTCAAACCAAACATTCATGGTTTCTTGAATCGTGTTTGTTCGACGATTGAAAATGCGATATGCAATTGATGTCTTTGAGTAACCAACAAAGTAACCTTCGTCACCTTTCCTTTCAAACTTTCCAACATTTTCCCGATCATTCAAGGTATAACAGACACACCTAAAAATATGGAAGTAATTGATGTTGGGTTTGCGTTTGTTAATAACCTCATAAGGAGTCTTCTCATGACGCTGATTGATGATGGACCGATTTTGAGTGTGACAGGCTGTGTCAACAACTTCAGCCCACATGTTTGATGGTAACTTGGAATAAGCAAGCATTGTTCTTGCTGCTTCCACCAGCGTACGGTTTCTCCTTTCAACAACACCATTTTGTTGCGGGGTTCGGACAACAGAGAATTGGTGAGTAATGCCTTTTGATTTGCAAAATTCATTGAAGATGGCATTTTTGAACTCAGTACCGTTATCTGAACGGATATAACAGACTGGAAGTTGAAGATTCACTTGAGTGGAAGTGATGAAATCGATCAAAATTTGAGTTGTTTCATCTTTTGACGCAAGAAACTTGACCCAAGTGTATCTAAAATAATCATCAATGATAACCAGAATATATCTCTTCCCGTTTCTACTTTGTACTTTCATAGGCCCACAAAGATCCATGTGAAGCAAATGAAGAGGTGCCAAAGTGTGTGGAATTTTCTTTGGTTTATGAGAAGTTCTCTTGATCTTCCCGACTGCACAAGAAGGACAGACATGCTCACTCTCATATTTGTAGTCAGGCAAGCCTTCAACAAGTTGCTTGTTGACTAAGGCATTGATGGTTTGATAATTCAAGTGAGAAAGCCTTCTATGCCACAACCACGAATTTTTTGAAGTAGCTTTTGAAACAAGACAGATATTATCAGTTGGTTGGTTATCATCAAGATTAATTGTGAAAAGATTGTCTTCACGATCTCCGCATAGGATATCAATTCCATCTAGAGTTTGGACTTTGCACAGAGATTGTCGAAAAAGAACTTGAAGGTTGTTGTCACAAAACTATCCAACACTGATCAAGTTATGACTCAGGCCTTCAACATAATGGACTTTCTTGATGACAATTCCGTTCTTTCAATATCTCCATAACCTAGAATTGGAGCGAAATTGTTGTTTCCGAAATGAACAGTTCCCATGAATCTTTCAACAAAATTCTTGAGCAATGATTTATTGCCAGTCATGTGTTTTGAACACCCGGAATCGAGTATCCATACACAGATGGTTATTTCCTGCAATCAAAAATTTAACCAACTTTAGGTACCCACTTAGAGACGGGTCCTTTGTGGTTAGTTAATACAGGCAGGGGATATAACTTAGGAGATGCATACAAACATGCTTTCGAATCAACATACTTGTTAACAAGCACATTATCAACAAACACATTTGGATTAAACAAATGAATATTAACACACGAATCAAAAGTCACATGTTTACCAGCATTCAAACTATGCATATGAGAACAAGAATTAACATTGTTTACAACATCACAAGGCCTAGCTTTGGCACCATTAACATTGTTTAACACAGAGGACTTAAAAGATAAATTGTTTGACTTAACAGAAACATGCTTCTTCTTACTACCATCTTTTCTTCTTCGCCTTTTCTTCTTTTTATCAACATTAGTGAACTTAGGTACTAATGACTTAGCTACCCATTTGGTCTCACTAATTAAGCTCTTTCCACCTGTCAAATTGACACTAAGAAGATTAGAACGAGAGTTTTGAAGCACTTTTATCTTTTTAGACTCTTTTGGCGGTGCGAAAACTTCTTGTTTCTTAGGTTTATCATGAGAAAACCAGCCATATCTATCCCTATACCTAGTTGCACCATTTGAAGCATCCCTAGTTAGCAAAACTGAACTAGACTTAGACACTTTAGAATTTGAACTAGAATGAGAGCTAGACGAAGAAACATTTGAATTGATTTCCAGAAGTTTCACTTTGTTGTATTTGATTTTGGGTTTGGTCTCATCTTGTTTGGTTTTAACATGCTTTTCTGGGGTAGGACACTTTGTTTTTAACTTATTGATTCTTGGTTTGGTGACAGTCTTTGGTTCAGTCTTGATGGGTTTGTAAATAACCCGTTTCTTTGAGTAATATGAAGTTGGAGCTTTGAAAAACGATTTTGGAGATTCCTCTTTTGATTCAACTTTGATTTGGTAGATTCAATCTTTTTCTTAGTTTCATCAAAAACATATTCTCCCTCCATGAATTTATCAAAATCATTTTTGGTGAATGTTGAAACCGGAGAGAATTTTGAAAAATCAGGAGTTTTGTTTTCCAACTTCACACTATTGGTTGTCTCAGGAATAAAATCAACTTAAACTGACACTTCTTTGGTTTCACAAGAAAATTGAGTAGAAGTATCAACACCTATACCAACATAAAGCTTAGGGTGAACAACTAACTCTTCAGGAAACTCATAAGTGAAAAACCTAAAGTAGTACCATATCAAAACTAAACTATGCGCAAGTTCGTCATTAGATAAATCAGATTGCACATAATCATCAGCTATTTCAGTAGCTGTATTTTGACATGAATACTCAAAAGAATCAGTCAAGGTTTGGGTGGAGGAACCAGTAGATGAAACACAAGCAGTCTGAGTGGAATGGTCTACTAAAAGACTGAAATCAGTTTGGGTAGAAACATTCACACAAACTTTCTTGATATCAATAACAACTGATTCATTCTTTGAATTCGGACTTTGAGACTGTAGATTATTAATAAGTTTTTGTTGAGATTCCACCTTTTGTTGTAAACCTTCTATTTGTTTTTCCAAAAATGTGAATGGAACATACAATTTAGTTGGTTTAGGTGGTGAAACAACAGATTCTTGGTTTTGAAAATTAGATGCGATCTCTTCTAGTTCAAAAATTGATGACTTTTTCGTTTCGTAAGAAGTATTAATTGCATCATAAGTAACCAAAAATTTATTATTTTGAATTTTCTCAACTTCATCAGTCTCAAATTCATCATCCAATGGACGAATGAATTGTTGAACCATACCAAGTCTCAAAAACTTTTCATCATACAAGGGTTCGATCTTGTCTTTGGCTTTTTGCAATGGAGTGATATTCTCAAATCCCAACCCAAGAAGAAGTTCTGATCTATCAATTTTTGACTTATTGAATTAGGCAGTGAAATCCAAAAGAGGGTTTTGTTCAATTTTGTACAACTTTTCTTGATAGAAAAGTATATTCTTTTTATGTTCCTCTTGTCTTCCAAGATTTTCAATCTCAAAGTATATTCAAGTTCAATTGTTTTTGGTGTAGCTTCTTGAAGCTTCTTATTCAGAATATCAACATCCATTTGTCTCGCATTTGCACGAAACCATTCATTGGTCTTTTGAACTTCAATATCTTGATTGGCTTTTTCAAGATCAAGAATGGTCTTTTCTAAATTATGACACTTTTTCAATAACTTAGAGTCAGGAGACACATTCATTTCACATTCTTTAATCAACATTTGTTCTTTATAGTTTTGAAATTCTTGTTTCATAGCATCATACTCAAAAAGTAGTTTAGAATTTTCTTCAAGAAGTTTTGTGTATTCCCTTTTTGAAAATACAATGCTATTTTTCAATTTCTTGTTTTTGTTGGCTAAAGAAGTGTAATGATTCGTCAAGTTTGATAAGGCAATTCTACAAGACTCTTTATCCTTAATTGATGAAAAAGTACAGTCGAGATTTACCTCATCATCGGGATATTCCTCGTCAGTGTTGTCCGCCTCCAACACTTTGTCTTTGCTTAACCTTGCCATGAAACATACATTGGCAGACAGATCTTCATCTTCATCATCGGTAAGTAAAAGCCACTTGTCATCTTCAGCAATCAAGGCTTGACCGGCTTCAACTTGCTTTGCCAGAAGCATCTTCTGCTTGTAGTATGCATAATCCTTCTTGCGAGGCAGCTTGCAATCCACAGCAAAATGACCAGGAATTCCACAGTTGTAACACTTTTTGTCAAATGTCTTTTCTTTTTCCATGATTTGTTTCTCATTTTCTGCTTTCTTGTCTATTTTCTTGGAAACAGTTGTTTCACCTTGTTCAAAACTCTTGTGATGATATTGTTCCTTCTTTGGAAATGTACTTGTTGTTGAAGTTCAAAGATTGTTGTTAGTTGGCCTCGCTTTGAAATACTTTTTCTTGAAATGCTTGGTAACAGCGGCAAGAGCTTGGTAGAATTCATCAGGAACACCATCTCCTGGAGCCAAGTAATCTTCTCCCCCCTCATCGGACGAAGAAACAATAGTCATTTGTCTTTTAAGAGCCTCAGAAACCTTTCGTTCAACAACCAATGCCAAAGGATCAGTAGATACAACTTCTGGCACTTTGTTGAATGAATTTTTGCTCAGAACCTTGCTCTCATTCAACTTGAAAGTTTCATAAAGAATATGAATGGTGAATTTGGTCAGATCTTGATGTTGCTTGATTTGAGTTCCATAACTTCCCATTCAGGACCAAGTGCTTTGATAAATTTGATGTTCAGCTCAATCTCATCTATCTTGACCTTGTTCTTTCTCAGTTCATTTTTCACATTGCAGAATCTGTAGTACACGGACTCAAGAGATTCATTTGGTGATTTCTGAAAATTGTCAAACTCATTTACGACATTTGGCAGTCGAATTGTTGAGGTTACATCAGAACCTTCCATTTGTCTAGCAACTTCATCCCAAATCTCCTTTCTGTGTCGTAAGAATCAACTGAGCCATAGATCTCATCAGGAAGTGCTTGGTACAAGCAAGACCTAACTCTGTTGTCAGCAGCAGTACGATCTCTCTGTTCGACGTTCAAAAGATCAGGAGTCAAAATAGCACGGGTAGTAGGATGACGATGCATAGCAAGTCCATTGATGATTGAGTCCTTAAGCATGTGACCATTAGTCTGACGTTCCACATAATCCATGAATCTTTTCTTCCAAAGTCCATAGTTACCACGATAAAGAACTGGTGGTCTTGTATCAGTACCCAGAGACAATGCTTCACGAGTAGTCATTTGAAATTGATTTGAATTGAGAATTGAATTGATTTTGAAGAAAGTATGAAATTATGAAATGATCTAAGTTGGAATGAAATGAAACGATCTGAATTGCAATGAAAATGAAACGATCTGTTTTGAAGTATGAATTAAACGATCTGAATTGGAATTAAAATGAAACGATCTGTTTTGAAGTATGAATGAAACGATCTGAATTTTCAGGAATGAAATGATCTCAATGTGCAGGAATGAAACGATTTAATTTGAAACGATCTAAATTGAATTAAGAATGAAACGATTTAAACTTGAAACGATTTTTTTGAAATGAAGAAAAATTCTAAGTATTCTGAAATGATTTGGGCAGAGTTTTAGTATGAAATGGAATGAAATGAATTGAGCAAAACCAACCACGAAGATCAGTTACCCAAGAGAAGTATGATTCTCAAACACAACTCTTCACGAATTAATCAAACCAGCGAATGTTCAAGTAAAACTTGAAACGATCTAAAAGAGATCGTTCTAGTTTCAAAGAAAATTGAAACGATCTAAAAGAGATCGTTTTGGTTTCTTTTCTGGATTTCTCAATAACTTGTGTAATTTCAAGAAATTGAATTGACCAAAACCAATCCAAAGGATCAGTTAGCTTCAATCAACTCTTCACACTACAACCACACTTGTCAAAACGATCAAAATTTGAATCGTTTTACAAGCCACAATACTGATATGAAAGTATCAAGGGTAGAAAAACTGAAACGATCTAAATAAGATCGTTTTAGTTTCACACTGTCGTCTTCAACCTCTGAACATGAACAACTCCATTGACGATTTTTTAAAACTTCAATATCTTTTGATTTTCTGAGAATTGGAACATGAAACCACTTGCAAACAGTTTGTTTTCACCTCAGCAATGATCCGATTAACATAACTTAGCTTATAACACAACAGAATCAAATCCCAAATTTTAGCGCCAAAAACTCAAAATCTGAACTTTTGATTCAGATCGAATTAGAACATGAAACTTGAGAGGATTATGTTATTAACTATGAGGAATCGAACGGTGAACAAACATCTATAATTTTATGTGATTTGAGAGGTTAATCTTTGGATTTTCAGTGAGGAAAAAAAACGAACAGAAACAGAAAAAAACAGAATTAAAGGTGATTTTTGATGAAAATGTGATTGAATTCAGTTATGGATCGAGATCAAAACGATGTTTTTCTCTAATACCAAATGTAACAACACGATTTTATCACTCGAATTCACATCAACAATGGCGTTTGGTTAGTGTGTGTGTTCATGGTGTTTGTGTGTGTGTTGAGAGAGAATCGGGATTAAGTGTGTGTTATTCAGGTGTAATTGTATGGAATGTATGTCAAGAGTTATGCTTATTGTTATGATTTCTAAGGGATTGAGGGCTATTTATAGTCTAAACACATCAACTATGCTAATTCTCACTATTAGCCCCTCAACCTTAGAAATCATCAACTTATGACTTAACTACAAGTAAGTCCATAACTTAAATTACAATGTATCACTATTTTTGGATTTCTAACAGCAATACTATACAAGTTATAATGAATCAAAACAGTACTAACATTGTATCAAAACTAAAAGATTAATAATAAAAATCAAATAAAAGTTAAAATTAATAAAAATCACAGAAAAGTGTTTATCTTGAATACTTGCAATACCAAATAAATTTAAGGTAAAATTTATATAAATCATCGATGACTATAAAAACAGATTATTATTAGCAGATTAATTTCTGTAAAAAAAACCCAATTAACCTAAAATTTAGGGGCCTTGAACAAATGGGGGCCTTAGGCGCATGCGTAACCCCATTTTATTGAAGAGCCGACATTGTTCATTACATTACTGGCAAACTAAACTTCACCCGAACAGACTAAGCCCGAAAAAAAGTACCAATATGAATTAATAGCAAATTTCAAAAGACAACACAAACAAGCAATACACTTTTTCATGTAGGCACAAACATGTACAATTTAAATGATAGTAAATTGGTTCAATGAAAAGTGTAGACCTTACCATTGAGTGTACAAGATTGGCTATCGAACGAGAGCCCCCCCTTCTTATATTAACTTTTTTTTGTCTATTACCTTCCATCTTATTACTATAATTCTAGAAAATCAAAATATGAAAATGTATCATGGTTTGTAAAATGAAAAATAAAGAAAAAAAAAAGTTAACGCATATGTATTTAGATTTGTAAAATAAAGTTAGCACACTCACCGGGTTTTTTCCAGCTCCCAATATTTGCACATGTGATTCCAGTTATCTGGATGACAACCAGGTTTAATTTGTTTTTTTGCCAATTCAGGATTGCTTTTCCCTTCAATAGTCTTCCAGTGCCTACTCAACTCACCTCGGTAGCGTTTCCAATGTTCACGTAGTCGAGTATCCACATAGTCCATAAATTTCAAATCTGTTCGTAACAACTCGAACTTCCCCTGGATTTCATACATATCTTAGTAGTAGAACTGAAATTGCAACGAGTAACAAAATATAAAACTTTACATTCAAATTGAAAATATAAACAACTTACTTGTAATTTTTCATACATCAAAGTTTTGTGATCTTCCGGAATTGAGTCCCATCTATGATACTCCATTGAACAAACATTACGAATAATAATTCCACATTCAGTCGCAAATTTTGTTGCTGAGGGCCCAACAAAGGCCTTTGTGCCTTTAGCCATTTCCAAGGAAACTTTGGTACCATTAGGCAAACAACCTAAAGTCTTTATTAACTTTTTGTTTGTATTTTGCTTGCGTTTTTTGGGTGCATTAATAGATTCTTCAGGAGGTTGACTAGCAACTTCTTGTACATTTGACTGTTAAGGTGCGACTCGATCATTATTTGGTTCTTCATTAGGGGCAGACTCCGCATTGCTTGCTTCTCCGACCAGTGGGTCTTCAGCAATAACAGTACGAGAAATAGGTGCTTCTATAGAAACTAATTGAAATAGCCAAAGAGAAAATCTGTAAGACGGTAGATCCTTATAGAAATTTACATGTATAAAATTAAACTCGTAAACCTATTAGAATGTGGTGGACGAGTAAGATATACTAATTGCATTTTCCATCTATGTTCTTATGAACTGCATACATGATTCTGTAAATAGAGTGAATCTAAATTTAAAAACAAAGATCGACTAGAGTTCCTGACAATATATAGCATGCAAGTTTAATTGAAACTATGAAAACCTAAGCAACTATGATGAAAATTAAACATTCCAGTTTCTAGTAATCAACAAATTTAAAAAAAAAAAGAAACAAAAAAAGCCAATATTAAGATCAATGATAACAATAACTTGACTTTTTTGGTAGACTACCAGTCCACCCATTAAGATGTTGGTAGAACTTGGTTTTTAAAATGATGGAACGGAAAATAGAATTGAAAATAAAAGCTACATATCTTCTTCACTCCAAAGCTTTCATATTACTAGAATAATTAAGTCAAAAAAAACAAGAAGATATTGGACTGACAAAAAGATTGACTTTAAATACTTACACCGACTAGTCAAATGTTATAATAAAAGTAATACAACTAATTAAAAGAATTTAGAAAAAAGAAAAAGGAACCTTACCACTAGGTGTAGTCTTTGACAAACGGGTAATGCGCTTACGAGCGGGTTTTTTTGCTACTGGGCTTCCATCAAGAATGGGGCAGTCTGCTTGAGGTCTCTTTCTTGTAAGAGGCGTAACCATCATAAGCACCATAAATATCCACATTCTGCTGTTTATATCTCAACTAAAAATAAATAATTAGTAAACAACAATAATAGGGCCATGCATTGTGACAATAGATGAAAAAGATCTGCAACGAAATCCTTACTCACAAACCAGAGGTATCATTCTACATGATCACAGTTTGATATATAGATTTACCCTCTTAAATTTCATTTTTGACCATATGTCGAACAATTTTCATTCTAAGGGTAACATCAAATCATATATAGTAGCCCAGATTCATTTTATTCTTTGAGTCTGTGTACTCATAAAACATGTGCAACTAGTAAGGACATGTATTCCATTTTACACAAATACATAATGAAGTAAAAATCCACATTCTTGTCATGACAAGAGTAATTAAAATAAAATCATAACAAGCTTTTTAATCAACTAAATATTTGTGAGTTATAACTGTGAGTCATAGCTTTTTAATGATTACTATTATCATCATAACAAGAGTAATATAAATAAAATCATACATAGGTTTTTAATCTGCCGTATGGCAAAAAGCATAGCAGTAATAGTAACAGCGTAGATCGATCATAAACCAAAATAGACACAATAACAAATTAAACACAATAAAATTGTTGTAAAAGTGAAAAGTAACTACCTTAATCTTCAAATAGATTCTGAATAGCGGTTGAAAGAAAATTGGTTGAAGGATGAATTATGGTGAAATAAAATAGCAAATCAAGGGTTTTTCTAGGTGAATTACCGAGATAAAAGAGGAAATCCCGAAATCCATCGATGCTAATTGATTGAGATCTTTCAATTTTTAGGATTCCCTCTTGTTTTTCCCTCTCAATTTTTTAGGGTTCCCTCTCAATTTTTTCTGACTTGGTGTTCATAGAAAAGTAAATCGTACTTAGCTTTGGATATGCCTCTGAATAATTTTTTTAAAGATAGATAATAGTATACGGTCTTATTATTATATTTTTATATATGGGGGTTACTGATGATGAACGGAGCACTTTTTTTGCTTATCTAGAATAAATGAATAATCATTCTATAGTTTTTATTTAATTAATCAACACAAAATTTTAACTTATATTTAATTTTTAATCATTTTATAAAATCGTAAAAATAAAATAAAAAGAAATTACCTATAGTTAGTTGATAAGTGTAATGAAATCTAAAAATTACAATTGGTATTCTACCCAATCCGTGTCAACCGTGCCAACCCCATGCATATGTATTGGCGAGTTGGCAGACGACAGGTCGAATAAATCGGTGAGTATGAAATAAATTGTGATTAAAGTAAACCGATCATTGAAGCTAAATTATAATCAACAGTAATGATAGATATAATATATGTTTAGTTAAAGTTTTGGATTTACCTTTAATTTTTTCAATCACATTAAAATCGGAACTTGTAAGCATAGTGGATGACGACAAATAGCCTTGTGATTTCGAATCGTAAACTCAAATTTTTTAAGTCTTCATTTAATAACATATCATTATACGTAATATAAGAAATAGAAGTTGAAAATTTGAGAAAGAAAAAAATTTATTAATGATAAAACGATAAATCAAATAAGTTTATAATGTGTTTTGTATCTATATAAGCAAAGAGTTAAATTTTAATTCTAGATCTAATAAGAAAATTAAATTTATATATAACTAAAAAAACTAATTTAATTAAATAAATAAATTAAAAGAACATGTGTCGATCAAGGATTACGCCACATGTTGTTTTAAGCACATCTCAATCCTTTTTTAGTTTATTGGTAATATTGTTTATATTTATGAGAACGTGTAGAACATGCTCCATAAAGTCGAATGACAACCCTGTTATCTTTTACTCGATCACCGATCGATGTTATGATAAATACATGATTTACGAATAAAATGTACCAATTAGGTAAAAATAAACCATTTAATATTAATCAAGTAAACATAAACCATTTAAAATGTATTACACTTTTTAATCAATAATTTTAATATAATAAAATTAGAAATAATAGATAATATATAACTACTATAGTAATAGTTATATATCCTAATAGTATGTAATTAATTAGAATTTTAAAAATAATTGAACAATTATTGTTTTCTGAATTTTTTAAGAAAAACAAAACATGTTAAACAAATATTTCTATATATAAAATCAAAGTTTTAATATATATATATATAAATTTATTAATAAAAATAGTAAATTAATTTTAAACGACAATAAATTAACATGTAATATTGATATTTACATCTAGTTATGACAATTATTAGCTAAAATGAAAACTTAATAATTCAGATTATATTTCGGTTATTGATATATATAAAAGGGAACCTTAATTACATAATAGAAAAGTTTGAACTATTGGATAAAGTTTAACTTTTAATTAGAGTCATTGGATCAAAGTGCTAATGTCTTATACCTTTTATAAGTTTTTTAACTTTAATTGTAATTTAATAAATTCAAAGTCATTAACTATGGAATGTAATTATCTACTATATAATGATATAATTATGAAAAATAATTCCTAAATTTATATATATATTTTTTTTTAAAATCACTTTTTGATTATTTTATTTGTTGTTATTTTAATTTACGACTTTATATTTTTTTTTATATAACGTAATAAATATTGATTAGAGTTATAACTCTTATAAGTATTGAATTGTACATTGTTAATATCTTATGATATTAAAACAAAATATTCGTGATATGTATAGGGTGTCTAGAATAATGAAATCATTAAAAATATAGAAATGACAGTATCATTATTTTTATTACATCTTTTATTTATACTTGTTAAGTTAGTAAAATGGTACAAATATAAAATAAAATAAACAATATATATTTTTATTAATCTATATGTCATATTTTTTATTTATAATTTATCAAAATGACTTGGTGGCTACTTCGTTTTTATGGATAACTAACAGGGGGAAGAAACATAGAGTTCCTTGGCCCGATTGGGTTTCGAATCCCTTCCTTCAGCGGGCATGACTTGGTTTTTTGTTGGTTCAAGTTGTACTATGGGTGTTTCCACTCCATGGTTTTGTTTCGTTATTTTGTTACTTTATTTGGTGTTAGCCTCTTTCTCTTGTATCTGTATTTGAACTTCTTGGATCACTAGCACCATGTTAGTCAATCTTTTAGCAATAAAATTTTATGCCATTCTAAAAAAAATTATATATATGTCTAGCCATGTATTACGTTGAATATAATGTAGTATCTTATATGAACACCAATAAAACAATTTTACCTCATTAATTTATTATTAGAAAACACTTAGACATATGTTTAGTTAGAAAATGTCAGATAAAATCTTAACTATCTCTTTAAATACAAAAGGAAGATTGGAAAAATAATAAAAAACAATATGATTTACATAGATATAACGATTTATAGTTAACCTATAAAACTATCATTTATTAAAGAGATAATGTGTATGATATTGTATTGTATTATAATTAAAGTATCGTAATAAAATAATAATAATAATAATAATAACCATAATATAATAACAATAATATAATAACCATAATAATAAGTACATGTGAGACTTCTGAATTAATCTTTTCTCACCTAAAACTCAACCATGTGCATCTTCTTCAATTATTCGCAAACCCCTGTTTCCCTGCTCCTGCTATCGTAAAAGAAACCTCATCTACATCACTTCTCAAAGTCGGCCCATTAACACCTTACAGGGACATACATCCATTGTAAGTTTTACTATTGTAGTTATAATTTATTCATCAATAAGCGTGCTATGTGAACTGAGTCTTAGCAATTATTAATTTGTTACAAATACATATATTTATGTATATGTATAAATATATAAATATGTCTAAAATTAGAGATAGAGATGGTTATCTTTGCAATAGTAATTAAGTATGAATAAGATTACTTGCCTTAGATGGACAGAACTATGCAATAGAATGCTTATTAGTAATGTAGTTGAAGTTTAACAAATGATTTGTGTATTGTTGTCATTTTTTATGTGATTGTTTCTTTCTGTATTGGAGTGAGCTCGGCATTGTTTTGCACATCTTGTCTCACATTATTAGGCTCAATCACCACAAAACCGATTAGACCAGTTTGCATTAGGGAATTTGAATAATTTTGGAATAACTTATACAAAACTTTTAGGTATCACTAGTAAATGATACAATAATGTATGTGGTTAAATATCTTAAAATAGCATCTTTTTATGTTACCAAGATTCTTAATGAATTTGGACAAGAGCTGGACTAAAATCACTAATAAGTTTGATCGAAGGTTCATCAATGGAGCACTAGCTTTTGCAGAAATGGGTGAAAGATACATTGATAGTCAAGGAAATATGCATTGTCCATGTAAAGAGTGTGTAAATGCTAGAAGACATGTTCCTTCAGTTGTTGCTACTCATATAATTCATAATGGTTTTGATCCAACATACGACGTATGGCTATATCACGGTGAACATTTACCTGGTTATGAATCAGACATATCAGAAAGTGAGTTTGAACAAACTGAAAGTGAATCAAATGATGACGGTGAAAGAGAGTTACTTGATGATGCGTTTCCAACAGGCGGTGAAAACATAGCTGAAAACATTATGGAAGATGCTGAACAACACCAGAATCCAAATGTGGAAAAGTTATTTGTCGATATGGAGAAGCGTCTATACCCGGAATGTGAGTTTTCCGTACTGGGATTTTTATTGGAGTTCATGAATGTAAAGGTAACATGTAACATGACTAATGTGACAATGGATAGGATTTTGGATTTATTTAGCCGAGCTTTCAAGGATGCAAACTTTCCAAAAAATCATTATCAAGCAAAAAAGTATTTATGTACTCTTGGACTAGGATACCAATCTATCCATGCTTGCAAATATGATTGTGCATTATTTTGGGAAGAAAATAAAGACTTACAAAGTTGTCCACATTGCAACACTAGCCGTTATGAAGAAAAGAGTAATGGGAAGAAGAAACCAGTAAAAGTCTTGCGTTACTTTCCCATCACAAGTAGACTTAAGCGTTTATATGCATCAAGGCACACTTCTAAGGACATGCTGTGGCACCACCAAAACAGAACCAAAGAGAAGGGGGTTCTTAGGCATCCGGCTGACGGAATGGCATGGAAACACTTTGATAAATTATTTCCTGATTTTGCAAATGATCCTCGAAATGTTCGTTTGGGGCTTGCGAGTGATGGTTTCAATCCTTTAGGGGCAATGAGTCTTTCATATAGTATGTGGTCTGTTGTGATCGTACCATACAACATGCCTCCTTGGAAGTCTATGGTAGATGCTTCATTTATGTTGACATTGTTAATTCCTGGACGCGATTCACCAGGAAAGCATATTGATGTATTTTTGCGGCCACTCATTGATGAATTGAAACTTTTATGGGATAACGGTGTTGAAACATATGATTGTGAATCAAAACAGACATTCAACATGCATGCCGTACTTCTATGGACAATCAATGATTTTCCTGCGTATGGTTATCTGTCTGGATGGACCACAAGTGGATACAAGGCATGTCCAGTATGTAACGATGATGCCTGCAGTATAGGTATACGAGATAAAATAGCATATATGGGTCATAGGCGATTTCTTCAAGAGAATCACTCATGGAGGAATGCACGAGACTTTAACGGGAAGATAGAGACTAGGCTTGCACCTAAACCTATCAGCGGAGATGATTGCTTACGACAGTTGGAACATATCAGCATACATCAACATGGTAAACATCCTGCTCATGTAGGAACAAAAAGAAAACGGAACACAGGGGATTTGAATTGGTCAAAGAAAAGTATCTTTTTCGAACTCCCGTATTGGTCTAAGTTGTTGATCCGTCACAACATTGATGTGATGCATGTTGAAAAGAATGTGTGTGAAAACGTGTTAGGAACACTATTAGACATAGATGGAAAGACGAAAAATACATACAAAGCTCGAATGGATTTGGAAGATATGAATATACGTAAAGAGCTTCACTTAGTAAGAAAGAATGATCGCCTGCTTAAACCACATGCTTCGTATGTTTTATTTCGAGAAGAAAGAAAACAATTTTGTAATCTAGTCAAGTCTGTGCGTTTTCAAGATGGATTTGCAGGAAATTTAGAAAAAAATGTGATTGTTGACCAAGGAAGGATACAAGGGCTTAAATCACATGATTGCCACATTTTACTACAATGCATGATTCCTATTGCAATTCGTCCTTTTATGACAAAACAGATTCGGGATGCACTAATAGAATTGTCTCGCTTTTTTAAGAAACTTACTGAACCGACCTTGTATGTGTCAGAGTTGGAAGCGCTGCAGAAAGAGATAGTTAACATTTTATGCAAGCTTGAAAGAATATTTCCTCCATCTTTTTTTACAATTATGGTGCACCTGTGTGTGCATTTTCCTCAAGAGGCAATTTTAGGAGGACCTGTGCAATCAAGGTGGATGTATCCAATCGAAAGATACCTTGGTCATTTAAAGAAATATGTTAGAAATAAAGCTAAACTCGAAGGGTCGATTGCAAAAGGTTATGTTGTTGAAGAAGCTATGACCTTTTGTTCACAATATTTAAAAGGTGTTGAATCGAAGTTGGACAGACATGGCAAGAATGATGACAAAACAAATAACGGTAGTCAAAGCTTTGCATTGGATATTTTTAGATTAAATGGCCGAGGGGTTGGGAAGAAAGAAGTTCGTGTCCTTCCTGGTGATCTTTTGAAAAAAGCAACATGGTTTGTCTACAACAATTGTGAAGAAATTCAACCGTACTTGGAGTAAGTATTTTTCTAATCATTTGCAGTTGATAGTTGGTGTTAAAGTTCATTTGTCAATAAATTTATAGTTTTGAAAATGATTAATCCTCCTAAACATTAACATAAAAATCCTCCTAAAATCATATGAATGTGACAAGTGGATTTCAGTTAATCCCTTCCTAATCTTACCCCTTCAATTTCCACATGTGTTCATCCTATGAATTAGGATGATTTTTAGAATTATGAATTAGAAGGATTAATCATTTCCCTTATAGTTTATATTCATTTGGCAGAGAACACTTACATTCACTACAAAGTCAACATCCTGAATTGTCAGATTTTTCCAAGATGCAACAAGCGACATTCCCGGGTTGGTTTACAAAACGGGTACCAATGACACTCACTATTATTTTGACTTACTTTGTGATTTGTATAGCAATATACTAATATTATATATCAGAATTCGTAAATTTAATTTGTTAGTTGATATATGTCTACTTGTATGTTTGTATATATTATATCATTGTTTACCTATTATTGTTTACATTCTAATCATATACATACATGAATTACTTTCACCATGTTACAAATTTGATATCAGGCTAACGAGGTGTATAACCTAGATCCATCCCAAATTAATGAGGAGTTATATGTTGTGTCTTGCCTTTCAGATCACCGAGTTTCATGTTACAAGGGATACATAGTGAACGGAGTTAAATATATAGTTAAGTCGATAGATGACTGCAGGCGGACACAAAATTCTGGAGTTATTGTCCAAGGAGTTTATAATGATATTGAAGACGACTATTATGGATATATTGATGAGGTAACTGAATTGTCATTTATAAAAGATTATCGTGTTATATTATTCAAATGCACATGGTTTGACAATGATCGTAAAAGAAAGCATGTGGTATATGAACCTCATTTCATAAGCATAAACACCTCTCGACATGTTTATAAGGAAGATCCTTTCATTTTAGCAAATCAAGCCAAACAAGTATTTTATGTCAATGACCCACTTAAACCAAATTCACAATGGAAAGTGATTGAAAGGATTAACCACAGACACCTATGGGATATTCCAGAAGACAATAATGCACACAATTTGTTAGAAGATGTCAACCTTCTTCGTGAAGACATTCCAGGAGAAACGGTTCAAAATGTTGGTGGTGGGCGTTCTCATGATACTGTAAATGTTTTTATTAATGATGAGATAGATGATTCTGATAACGATATGGAAGATTTTGATTCGGATTCAATTCTAGATGAACTTGACAAGAATGAGATAGACAATAATGTAACACCCCGACTAGGCGGAAAACTCGGGATGTAAGATAAAGCACACGCGCACATGGATATTACATAGGAAAAGTTAAATGAGTGCATAGATTAAACTTAAATAGTCGCTTACATAGTTCAAATCACAAATCATAGTTCCCAAACATAAATGTCAAACATGAGTTCTACATCATCCAAACAAATAGTAAGATAAGTTCCCACGCAGGGGAAACAGTTAGGCATATTGCTATCTATCACATAAGAATGCAAGCAAAACTCCAAATCCTAAGCCTGAAGTCTGCTACAAGTCCCATGCTACCAATCCTAGCCACGATTTGCTTGATTACTTGAAAGGAATACTTAAAGGAGTCAACACAAAGGTTGGTGAGTTCGTAGGTTTGAGAACATATATGTTTGCTTGAAATCTCGTTTGAATCATAATAGTTTCCTTAAATAATCTCTTGATACATTCATCGTTTGAGTAAATAGTTTTATGCCGTTAAATGAGAATACGCGAATAGTTGGTATGAAGTGGCATGACATGTTCATGTTACATAAGTATGAGTAGAGTATAATCGTGCACTTACAGTCGACCTGGCTAGTATGTATATCGTGCACTTATGGTCATCGTCATGACCTGGCTAGTATATCAATCGTGCACTTACAGTCATCATCATGACATGGCTAGTATGTATCGTTATCATAAAGTAGTCAAATAGCCATCGAATAACCAAAGAAAGAAGTTACGGCATATATGAAAACCACGTTTCTATTCCTTTCACCCCAAAGCATAAGTAAAAAGGGGCTACGAAGACTCACCGTGATCTGCTACAAGCGTAGTTCTACAAGCAATGAGTATGAGCACAGATATAGTAAGGTATATCTATTCGAATCCAAGTATGTCTTGATGTCAACCTAATCACAAACCATTGAGCATAGATGGATACATGTATTAGTTCTTGTGATTATTTATTCACTGAGTGTCCTTGATGCACTGATGATTTGGTCCCTTAAAGATTCTTGAACATTTTAACTCAAAAGTGTTTTACATAAACTAGACTCGAAAATGAGCGTCTTTGAACTCGCATATAAGTTTGTTTGTGCCTTTAGTAATGAATCTTAACTTTTAGAATTTCAATTTGATTAGTTGTAGGACTCGTATTTTGATGGTCAAGATGGAATATGTCTTAATTATACCTTAATTAGGGTTTCCTTGTACATGAAAGACTTGGAATATGACTAAGTATAGAATCTGATTATAACTGAACGAAGATAAAGTTCTTAAGGTATAACTGAACGAAGATAAAGTTCTTAAGGTATAACTGAACGAAGATAAAGTTCTTAGGGTATAACTGAAAAAAGATAAAGTTCTTAAGGTCTAACTTAACGAAGATAAAGTTCTTAAGGTATAACTGAACGAAGATAAAGTTCTTAAGGTATAGCTGAACGAAGATAAAGTTCTTAAGGTATAACTGAACGAAGATAAAGTTCTCAAGGTATAACTGAACGAAGATAAAGTTCTTAAGGTATAACTGAACGAAGATAAAGTTCTTAAGGTATAACGGAACGAAGATAAAGTTCTTAAGGTATAACTGAACGAAGATAAAGTTCTTAAGGTATAACTGAACGAAGATAAAGTTCTTAAGGTATAACTGAACGAAGATAAAGTTCTTAAGGTATAACTGAACGAAGATAAAGTTTGTTTTGAAGCTTAACTTCGTTTTTGAAGACCTAAATTCGTTTTTGGAGGTCTAAATTCGTTTTTGAAGGTCTAAGTTCGTTTTAGGGGTTCTTCGAACGAATTTGGGACTGACTTAGCGAAAAGGGAGTTTTGAAGATTAAAACATGTTTACGACCCAAATTTGATCACGAAAAGGTTACTAAACACTTTTAGGCACAAACCCATTACTTTTAACATGATTATTACATCAAAAATGGACCAAATCATCAAGAACATAAACTTAAAAAAAAAAAAAAACATACTTTTATTTTGATAAAAATCTCAAAAGTTGTTGTTGTTACCTGAAAATTGATGCTAGAAATATGTTTTGATTATCACAAGGAAGCTAAAAGTATGAGAAATTTTGGTTTAACAACCCAAAATCATAAGATGGATGTTGTGTGTGAAAATGGTGGTTGTGAGTGTGTGTTTTAGAGAGAGTGAGGAAGATGGAGAAGATGAAAGAAAGAAAATGGTGGTCGCAAGTATTTATAGTCTTCCCATATTAACTAAACCTTATAAATGTAGGGACCTTTTGTGAAACATTTCCGGACTAGAACTTCTTAAATACGGTCGTTTACGACACGGAATTCGGTATTTTATCGTATTAACTCTTATGCTCGTCTTATAATTTTACAATTTAGGATTGAATTGCCCTTCATGTGAATACATATTTGAAATTAGAACATATCATGAATTTATTTAAATTATTTCTAAAGCGGTCGTTACATTCTCCCCCACTTAAAGGAATTTCGTCCCGAAATTCGAATTATACATCATGTTTCATGTTTCGTTTGCACACTGAGTTTACAAGCATTAGATCGCACGTTTAGTTCTAAGTATGTGACTGCACCAAAAGTAACAAGTAGCATGTTTCACATTGGGTTTTCAAATATCATATTGCATAGTAAGCATCAAGTATCAAGTTAGAAGCTAAGTCCTTAAGTTTACTTGCTAGATTGGGATAATACGTTAAGCGAATAGGTGCGGATACTTAAGCTTCATCTGATCTTCTCGTTCCCAAGTGAATTCTGGGCCTCTACGGGAGTTCCAACGAACTTTCACAATAGTATACTTATGTCTCTTGACCTTTTTGACTACTCGTTCTAGAATTTCTACGGGTTCTTCCTTGAAGCTTAGGTTACTGTCTACTCGTATCTCGTTCAAAGGAACATATGTCGTTTCATCGGCTAGGCACTTCTTAAGGTTCGATACGTGGAAGACATCGTGTACGTTACTTAGTTCCTGGGGAAGTTTCAAACGGTAAGCTACTGCACCAATGCATTCTACGATCTCAAACGGTCCAACATATCTTGGAGCTAATTTTCCTCTCTTTATGAATCTGACTACGCCCTTCCATGGCGAAACTTTAAGCATTACTCGATCACCAACCTGAAACTCTAAAGGTTTCCTTCGGTTATCTGCATATTTCTTTTGTCTGTCTCTTGCTTTCAGAAGATTCTCCTTGATTTGAGCAACTCTTTCAGTAGTTTCGAGGATGATCTCTGGACCTATTAGTTGCATGTCTCCTACTTCGTGCCATGTGAGCGGGGATCGACATTTCCTTCCATATAACACCTCATAAGGCAGACAACCAATACTGGCGTGATAGCTGTTGTTATACAAAAATTCGACTAGTGGGACATGAGTATCCCAACTTCCTCCAAAGTCTATGACACAGGCTCTAAGCATGCTTTCTAGTGTCTGAATCGTTCTCTCACTCTGTCCGTCTGACTGCGGGTGATAAGCTGTGCTCATATCAATTCGCGTTCCCAAGGCTCGTTGTAATGATCTCCAAAATCCTGAGGTAAATCGACTATCCCTATCACTAATGATCGACACGGGGACGCCGTGTTTAGCTACAATCTCTTTAAGATACAGACGCGCATACTGCTCCATAGAGTAATCTTCACGTATCGGTATGAAATGCGCTGACTTGGTCAGTTGATCTACCACTACCCATATAGCATCTTTACCACTACTCGTTCTTGGTAACCTCGTGACAAAATCCATTGTAATCTTTTCCCACTTCCAACTGGGAAGTTCCGGTTGTGTTAGTAGTCCTCCTGGCTTTTTATGTTCTGCTTTAACCATCAAGCACGTTAGACACTTGCTCACGTAAACCGCCACATCGTTCTTCATTCCTGGCCACCAAAATAAATCTCGCAAGTCTTGATACATCTTATCTACCCCCGGGTGTATAGAGTATCCTGCTTTGTGCGCTTCAGCCATTATCAGTTTTCTTAGTGCTCCATACAGTGGTATCCACAACCGATCACAAAAGTGCAGTCCTCCCTCATCTCTTTGAGTAAACTGTTCTATCATACCTCCCAATCCCTCCTTGTCAACATTCTCCTTCTTGTTTGCTTCTACTTGTGCCCCAATCACCCTGTCCTTCAGACTGTTGTGCACGGTAATGCTCATGGCTCTAATTCGTTTTGGTCTAACTCTCTCCTTCCTGCTCAAAGCATCTGCTACTACATTTGCCTTTCCGGGATGATACTGAATCTCACAATCGTAGTCGCTAAACAACTCTAGCCATCGTCTCTGGTGCATGTTAAGGTCTTTCTGAGTGAAGATATGCTGAAGGCTCTTATGGTCAGTGTAGATCACACTCTTTGTCCCGTATAGATAATGTCTCCAACACTTGAGTGCAAAAACGATAGCTCCCAACTCCAAATCGTGTGTCGTATAATTCTTTTCGTGAATCTTCAGTTGACGTGAGGCATATGCAATGACCTTGCCTCGCTGCATCAGCACACATCCTAAGCCTTGACCCGACACGTCGCAATAAACGATAAAATCATCGGTCGCTTCAGGAAGACTTAAGACTGGTGCATTACATAACTTCTCTTTCAAGATTCTGAAAGCTTCTTCTTGTTTCTCTCACCATTCGAAACTTCTATCTTTATGCGTCAACAGTGTAAGAGGTTGTGCAATCTTTGAGAAGTTCTCGATAAATCGTCGGTAGTAGTCTGCTAGGCCGAGAAACTGTCTGATCTCTGTCGGTGTCTCTGGTCTTCTCCATTTCTCTACTGCTTCTATCTTGCTGGGATCAACCTTTATCCCATCCTTGTCAACGACATGACCCAAAAACTTTACTTCCTCCAACCAAAATTCACATTTTGAAAATTTCCCGTACAACTTCTCAGCTCTCAGGAGTTCTAATGCTTTCCTCAAGTGTACTTCATGCTCTTTCTTCGTCTTGGAATAAATAAGAATATCATCGATGAACACAATGATGAATTTATCGAGGTAGGGTCTACATACGCGATTCATGAGGTCCATGAATACAGCTGGCGCGTTTGTTAAACCGAAAGGCATCACTAAAAACTCAAAGTGCCCATATCTTGTGCTAAACGCCGTCTTTGGTACATCTTCTTCACAAACCCTTAGCTGATGATAGCCCGATCGGAGATCGATTTTTGAGAAATACTTCGCGCCCTGTAACTGATCGAACAAATCGTCGATGCGTGGTAAAGGATATCGATTCTTAATGGTTAACTTGTTGAGCTCACGATAATCAATGCACATGCGAAAAGATCCGTCCTTCTTCTTTACAAATAGTATCGGTGCGCCCCATGGCGATGAACTTGGTCGAATGAATCCCTTATCTTGTAACTCTTGCAACTGTGACTCGAGTTCTTGCATTTCAGAAGGTGCTAAACGATATGGTGTCTTTGCTACCGACATAGCGTCAGGAATGAGATCGATTCGGAATTCGACTTGGCGAGACGGGGGTAATCCCTGGATGTCATCAGGAAAGACATCGGGAAATTCACGAACTATTGGTATATCAGCTAGTTTGGTTACTTCGGTTGTTGTGCTCATTAAGATCTGTTTGTGTGACTCGGGTCTCTCGCCTTGAATTTCTAATACCTCTCCCCCACTTAAGGGGATTCTAAGAATTTTTGCACGAATTTGTCAAGGAATTTCTAATACCTCTACCCATTTCAAACGGGATTAGATCTATATAGTATGAATGAGTATCTAGTGTTAACACACATTTGGGCACAAATTTGTCAAGTTTAGAGGTTTCACCACTAGCTACCTCTATTTCATAGCAAGCATGGGTACGGATGGGTTTCACGTTAATAATACACACGAAGTTAGTGGAGATAAAACTATAGTCGGCACCCGTATCGAATAACACAGTAGCTAGATGATTATTTAAGAGAAATGTACCCGTGACAACGTTAGGATCGTTAGCAGCTTCTACTGCATTCAAGGCAAAGACTCGGCCCCTGGCCTGCTGGGCTTGGTTAACTCTGGGAGGATTTGGTGCTGCAATCTGCAATGAATTCTGATTAGCTGCGGCTGGAATGGGTCGTCTAGCAACTCTTGGGCAAACATTCCGGTAGTGATCAGTGCTACCGCACTCATAGCATCCTCCGCGATTGAATGGTGGGTTTCTAGCATTCAACGGTGCTACATGAGGTGGTGCTACCACAACTCTGGCCACTCTACAGTCCTTGGCCAAATGCCCAAACTTCTGACAATTCTGACACAATCGGCATGGCACCACTGCGGGATGATGATAAGTACAAGTAGCACACTGTGGAAATTGGCCAACATACGCGTTCTGCCCCGGCTCAACTGCTGCAAACACCTTCCCAACTCTGACCCTCTTGTCAGCTCTGAAGTCCCTTCTTTTACTGGGTTCACCAAAGTCTCTCTTCTTCTCTGCAGACCTTGTCAGTATCCCAGCCCTAACCAAGTCATCAGTCATGGCACTGGTTCTTTGAATTGCTTCTTCAATCGAGTAAGGAGGAATGTCAGTCAGGGTATTACGGATCTGAGGAATAAGACCATAGATGTATCTCTCAATCAACTTTGACTCAGAAGTCACCAAATGTGGTACCAATCTAGCCAACTCTTGAAACTTGCTAGTATACTCTGCATGGCCAGATCCCACCATGGTGTGGTGCCAAAACTCTTGCTCAATCTTCTGCATCTCATTTAGTGGACAAAATCGGTTCTTCATCATCTCTTTAAACTGATCACATGGTGTCTCAAAAGTAGCAGTTCTTCCACGGGCTCTTAACAAAGTATTCCACCATGACAGTGTATCATCGGTGAATGAAACTCCAGTGAATCTTACCCTCTGATGAGATGGACATTCACTTATATCCATGACTGCCTCCAGTTTCTCCATCCACTTCATAAACACACCAGCTCATCCTCTTCCATTGTAATCTGGGGGATCACACTTCTTAAACTCGGTGTAACTGCAACCTCTTCTCCCCATAGCATACTCATCATTTCTAGGAAATCTTCTGGGTCCAGGGCCCACATACACACCATCATCAACAAACTCCACTTTGGGGTCAAAGTTCTCTGGTTCTTGATTCACTTGTTGCGGTGCAACTCTTACAGGTTCAGCTTCAACTTCAGGTGCTCTTCGGTTCTGGTTCGGGATAGCACCCATTGCAGCAGTCACTTGTTCGATGATAGTAGGCATTGAAGCTGCCAACTGCTCTGCAATGATAGTAGCTAAATCAGGGTTCTCGCCATAACCCATGCCATCACCACGGCCACCACGACCTCTACCACGGCCTCTTCCTTGCTGCCCTCCATGACCTCCTCTCGGGTTGCCACGACCACCTCCAGGGTTACCACGACCAACACCATTATCTTGTGCTTCAACATTCGGGTTTGCTCTTGTTCGCACCATTTTTCCTATATTAGGAAAAGACGGGTTCGGCGTTAGAATGAAGGAATAGTCGTTCGTGACGTCAATTACGCACTCTCAACACACTCGTGTTAGTTTTCTAGAATCCTACACATTTTACTTTCAATATCACATGTAATTCAAGAGATTAAGCATTATGTCTGAAAAGTGAACATTATCATCAATATCAATCATGCAGCACAGAGTAATATTACAATAGAATCTTCGTTTCATGAAAGATAGTTTGCAAGATGAATACTACAACCATTTCAACTTAAATGAAAATTTTTAATTCCGATTACTTTTCGACAGCCAAAGTGTAGTCCGGATCTATCACCTACATCCGTTGCACTAGCGGTGTATGTATACAGGGTGTACCAGCGGCTAACCCTCCACACCTCTAGTACATCTAATGCAAGGTCGGCTCACGGTACTGACATGCTCCCTAGATATTGGCAAAGGTATGTATACAGGGTGTACCAGCGGCTAACCCTCCACCCGACCAATACCTATTGAACATGCCAGAGTTGCTACCACGCTCTAACCATCTAAGGCAGGATCCATGTTGCCATCAAGTCCATAGAAAATATACCACACACGAAAAGTTGATCAGGCTTTTCAGTGATGATATATCGCCATACTTCCTTGCTAACAACACTTCATATCGCTAACTTATTATTATTATTTAAATTTAACACATCTCATAGATCGAATACCAATAGCATGAGTACACGTGGCAAGGTAGCATGGTTCTAGGGTCTGCGCATGAATGAGTATAATAGCATGAATATCGCAGATATAGATAAAATCCATAGAGTTTGAACGCACACATAATTCCTATCATGCATGCTACGTGCGGTTCCTCAGTTATAGTCTAGGCAAACCACCTAATTCACTATAACCACGGCTCTGATACCAATCTGTAACACCCTGACTAGGCGGAAAACTCGGGATGTAAGATAAAGCACACGCGCACATGGATATTACATAGGAAAAGTTAAATGAGTGCATAGATTAAACTTAAATAGTCGCTTACATACTTCAAATCACAAATCATAGTTCCCAAACATAAATGTCAAACATAAGTTCTACATCATCCAAACAAATAGTAAGATAAGTTCCCACGCAGGGGAAACAGTTAGGCATATTGCCATCTATCACATAAGAATGCAAGCAAAACTCCAAATCCTAAGCCTGAAGTCTGCTACGAGTCCCATGCTACCAATCCTAGCCATGATTTGCTTGATTACTTGAAAGGAATACTTAAAAGAGTCAACACAAAGGTTGGTGAGTTCGTAGGTTTGAGAACATATATGTTTGCTTGATGCTTTGTCATGGTGGAACAATAAGATATGTGTCAGAGGAGGAAGAGATGCATCCTTGGCCATACCTTGGAGAGAGTTCAAGGATCTGATGCAAGTAGAGTTTTGCCCTGTCCACGAGTTGCAGAAATTGCAGACTAAGTTCCTTCAGCTTACGATGATTGGAGCAAACCATGCTGGCTACACTAGTAGATTTTATGAGCTATCTAGATTGATTCCCCACCTGGTGGATCCCGAGCCAAAATGAATGGAGAAGTATATTGTTGGGTTAGAACCACATGTTCGTGTGTCAGTGGTAACTGCTGGACCTACCACCATTCGAGATGTTGTGAGCAAGGCAGGAAGTTTGACTGAAGAACTAGTAAGAAGTGGTATTCTAAGTAAGGGACGAAGCAAGAGAAGGGAGTTGGCGGAGACGAGTAAGAGGAGGGAATTCAGAGGAGACAAAAGAGCCAGAGTGGGAAGAGTGTATTCAGCGACTGAGATAGGCCAGAAGGGTTATGCTGGCCAGCACCTCTAT
The DNA here is from genome assembly GCF_010389155.1 of Erigeron canadensis. Lineage (NCBI taxonomy): Eukaryota > Viridiplantae > Streptophyta > Magnoliopsida > Asterales > Asteraceae > Erigeron > Erigeron canadensis. Next base: position 14,205,541 of record NC_057761.1, read on the forward strand.
GTGGAAAGTGTAATCTGCACCATCTAGCGACTTCACCATGTAAACCTTGTTTCAACTATCAAAGGTTTGGCCATCTTGCAAGAGATCGTAGAGCACCACGAGTTCGAGCAGCGCCTCTGAATGTTGTACCATTAAATGCCATCCCACTTAATGCTAGAAACCCTTAAGGTAACTGAGGGGCTTGTGATGAGTATGGAAGCACTGATCACTATCGTAATCTTTGTCCTCGACTTAACTATCAACCAGGCCCAACTGCAGCAAACCCTAACCCGCTTCAGATTGCCGGTCCACCTCCACCAAGAGCAAACCAATGACAACAAGCCAGAGGTCGGGTCTTTACCTTATATGCTGTGGAAGATGCCAATGATGTGGTGGGATTACCCCCACTTAGACAAGTCGAGTTTCGCATTGATCTTGTACCTAACGCTATGCCAGTAGCTAAGTCACCCCGTTTGGGTCCTTCCAAAATGCAAGAACTAGCGACACAATTGCAAGAATTACAAGATAAAGGATTCATCCGACCGAGTTATTTGTTAAAAAGAAGGACGGGTCCTTTCGCATGTGCGCTGATTATCGTGAGTTGAACGAGCTAACGATCAAGAATCGATATCCATTGCTGCGCATTGACGAGCTATTCGATCAGTTGCAAGGCGCTAAGTATTTCTCGAAGATTGATCTTCGTTCGGGTTACCATCAGTTGAAAGTACGTGAAGTGGACATTCCAAAGGCAATTGTCCCTTCTAATTTGACTGATTGTAAAATTTTCCCATTTTGAAAATTTTCCGAAGTCCTAGAATTGGCAAATTCCTTATACACACACATATGGTGACACTACACACATATGGTGTCTGGTTTGACTAGTGAATGCGAGCTATGTTTCATATTTTACTTTTTAAAATTTTATTATAAAGATTTATAACTCATGAAACACGCAAAATGTGTCACAAACACGCAATTGGTGACAAACACTCAAACTGGTGTATTTTACACAAGAACACACAAAGTAGTCATTTGCGTGTTTGTTTGTGATAACATCATCACTAACACGGAAACACTATAGAATCTTGAATATGAGCATCTGGGTTCGAAGAACACGCATGTTCCTCAAGAACACGCAAATGCAGAATGACACCCTCAAAATTTATCCAGTCAATTTTGAACCCGAAAACTCCTAAACATGGTATGAATAACATCCTATTTGTCTGATTCATTAGTTTTTAGGTTTCATTTCCTTATCCATTTCGTTAATCGAGTCCCATTTAGTGAATTTATAACTGAAAATAAAAGCCCTAAACCTTGACTATAATTTATGAGAAATGGATGCTAATCATATACCTTTGTTCAATAAGTGTTAATTTACGAGTTTCTTGTGTCTTGAAACACGAAAAATCAAGTTTTGTGAATTGAAAGGGAGTGAATAGTGCAAAGAAAAGGAACACGCAAATGTTTGAGAGTTTTCTAAGGAAGACGCAAAATGATTTTAAACTTTATCAATAAATGCGTATTTTCTTCCTTAATTATATACTCACAGGAACACGCAAAACACCAATCTGACAAAGAAACATGCATATGCGGCCCAATTGGCAAAACACGATTATGAGGCCCATTAGTGTAACACGCATGTGTTAGCTCAATTAACATAACACACAAAAAACAGCCTATTTGGCAGAACACGCATATTTAGCTAACCATTTCAAAAACACGCATGTCACACTTAGCCTAATTTTTGATTCATGTGAACTTTGACTTTCCAAAAGTCAACCCTCACGAACTTGATTAACATAATGAAAATTCACACAGAATTTTTTCGAACCTAATATGATCAACGAAAAGAATTTTTTAGAGAACATGATAATACAGATACAAACCTCTGTTTCGTATCATACTTTTCTGTATATTTTCTCGATAAAGTAACTCTTGATAATTTTCACCACTTAAACAATCTTACAACATAAAATCATTAAATTAAGACCCAATATGTCATTAATTAATTAATGAGTTACAATGTACCATTGCTAAGTATTTGCCAATAACAGCCATTGGACACAACAATGTTGCTTATCATATTCAAATACAACAAAAATAAAGACACAAGATTGAATAACAAGATAAACGATCTCTCCATCTATATTTTCGTCTCTGTTTGAAATTAGCTGAGTTGTTGACGTGTAAGTATACTCTACTTCCTATTCCTGACTGGATAGACTCAATTTTTATATACTTTGGAGAGCCTTTATCTTAGCGGTTGACATGCATCTAGATAAGATAAATAATTCTGCAACTACATCAGTGAACCCATGAGATCCATGCAACACATGTATTTATCTCAATAACACATAACTGAACCCGAAAATACTTAAACAGATATAACTGATAACAAACAATAGATTCTCCCAATTAAGATTAGAATCTAAGCAATTATAAAGTTAACTCAAATAATAAGCATTTTCTATTCAATTACTAAAAGTATATTGCAAATCAAAATATCTGTCAAATACATTAACTGAGTGACTCTGTTTGACCTATTTTGAGCAAAACCTTAAGTATTCCACTTAATCTGTCATGCAATTTACATGCAAGACCTGATGCAAGATGTACCAAACACACTCAAATTAGAGTCTTGAAACACACTATAACCTTAATACGACATACGTTTGTTCTATGGTCATATAGAACACAGTTAAGTCCCCTTGGAAACCAGATAACCCTTTTAGCATTATCTCTTGTGCAATAGAACCCTTGAGCAAGAACCTTACGGATCATAAAGTTACAAAATCGATCACAGTAATTTTAGATCAAAATTACTCTAACAAATCTTCTAATAGTCATGCTTAATACTGTCATTGCGATATGCCTTACGAAGCATAAAGTTAAAAAGTTGATCACAATAATTTTAGAATCAAAATTACTCTAACCCAACTTAAAATAGTCATGCTTAATCTGGTATATTGAGTGAGTTTTAGAAAGAGTAATTACTACAGAAGAGATCGGATATAGCAAATGAGTAAACTTAAATGTCATTTGATTTCGTCATTTCTCTTGCAGTAACGACTCCTCCCTTAAACCATTATTGTACATCGAAGAGGTTTTAGAAGAACTAATTACTTACAAGAAGATAAGATGTATCAAATGAGTAAACTTAAATGCCACATGTTTTCTTCATTTATCTTGTAGTAACGTTTACCCCTTAAACCGTTATTATATTTTTGTGTTGCATTTTTTGAATATATGATGGTTCTTGAGAGATAGTAACTAAGGGTTTCTCATTCCAGTCACCTGGACTAGAAACTTGAAACGTGATCGATCAAAGACCTTAGTGTAACTATCACAAATAAATCAACTTTGCATATTCATCATAGGATAACAACCATTAATTGAATAATAATGTTATTACATATGATTTATTAACAAGCATAAAATAAAGCAACACTTTATATATACTCGTTTTTTCTCAAATATGTTCCTTTACAAACCAACTATAAATAACATACATGAGACTTGCACCATGATTTACAATGAAGGAAATACAATGAAAGTACGATAACCCACTATGTTATTTAAAAAAACTTGTGCCCAAAACTCAGTTACCGATTACCGAAGCTACATGGTCCTCTTTGACTGTGTTCTCTGCATGAAAGATATTCGCCTAGTTGCAAAACGGTACTCAAGCCTCAGTAGACTTGAATTTACATTCTTTATCCTTCACAGAGACATTCGTCCAATATCCATCACTCTTAGTGGGAGTCCTGGATTTTGAAATTTGTCTCTTGTTTCTTGGCACCCTCTCAGGAGATAACTCGATCTTTCTCCTAGGACTATGCTTTTGAAACAGTGATGAGCGACTAGTCTTAACCGTTCATGTGAACCTATCATAAAAATATGTATCATTATCACCAACACGATTAAAGACTTCTCGTTTTGGAGTGGGATTCCTCTTTGGTGTCTTGCTCTGAGCTTGGCCACCATTTGAAGGTTTCTAAGGAGATGCACTTCTTGGCTTTCCATGATCTTTACCTGAGGAATTTCTAGGAGATCTACTCCGTGTGGGTGAGTTCCTTTGAGAAAGCTTCTTGGGTGAGGCTCTTGTTGACTTTTCTTCAACATGTTTACCCTTGTTCTTTCTCAATTGAACATCTATGTCTTCAACATCTCTACCACTTGAGTCAGTAGACTGCCTTGATCTACTGAATTTACCCTTTTGTGGACATTTTCTTGCCACATGTCCCTTTTCTCTGCAAATGAAGGTAGAGATTATGTCAATACTTTTCATCCTTTTCCTTTTATCTTTTACATGATATGATGTATGCATATCTTACACATGTAAGGCATGAGAATTTTGATCTTTAGGTGTCATCTCTTGTAACTTCAATTTTGTAGTAGTTTAGGAGCAACTTTTGATTTAGTAGTTAGATATGTTTCTGATTTAGTGAGAGGAAGGCTTTCATTGAACTCGTTTGATGACAGTCTTCTAGAATTTAGTTTTCTGAACTGTCCATTTTGCTGCTCAAAGTCAATCACATCAACCTCCCAAACTTTGTCCATCAAATCTAGTTTAATACTTTCCAAGGAATACTACTTTTCGGTGAACACTTTCATAGTGCCTTTAAGAGTATAGTGACTGATTGAACACTTGTCATAAATGTATTTGGTTTGTATTGATGATTCTGGCTTCTCTCGTTGTTCTTTGATGTTGTCAGAAGAGGTCCTCTTGTCGTCATCACTCACTTTAATGATATGATAATAGATATGATTGATAGGAGGAATGTCAACATTGTAATTCTTTTTATTTGAGAGCCCTTCAAAACTATGACAGTTTCCATTCTTAATGTTTTCATAAGCATGACTTGCCATAATTCGAATATCTCTCATTTTGTCAATTCTGGACTGTAACTCAGTAATCTCGGATTGAGCTGAGAGTAGTTCCTTTTGTAAAGAAGCATACTCATCACTAAGTTTTATATGACTTTCTTGTCCCAATTGTTTTCTAAGAGTGATCTCCCTCAACTTATTCTTTCTTTTCATTAAGTCTAATCTTGCCGAAGAGATCTTTTTTTTATCTTGGTCAAGATATTTACTTGTTGTCTCAAGAGAGATTTTTTTTCTTGATCCTCATCCAACCTCTTTTGTAAAACATCAACCCTTAGATATAGCTCGCCTGCCGTTTGAGACATTTTAAAATTATCCTTGCAAACATTAATTAATGAATGTATAAGAAAATTTTATACGTTGCCCTGGAGCATGCAAATCTATCATAAAGGTGATCAAATCCTTCACTTCCAAGTTTTCAGGAATCTTCACATTTTCAAATTTTGAAGTTTCTTCCTTTAAACAGTTATCACCGTCTTTTACATTTGATGCTCAAATCTTTGAAGAAGAACTTTCAAGTGAAGTGAAAGGTACATTTTCTTTAGTAGGCTTTGTTGATTCTTTAGAAGATATTTCATCTGAATGAACATTACTACTTCCTGAATTAACTTCAGCAACATAAGCATTATCTTCATCATTGACTTTCAAACTCCAGTCATATGATCCATCTTGTTGTTGGATCACCAAAACTCTTGATGCACTTTGGTCAATGGAGCCTTGTTTTTCATTAGATCCATCATAGAACGACCTTTGTTTTGAAATATTAGAAGATGAAGGTATTGTTCCTCCTTGATTGAAGTTTTGACGAGTCACAATAGACCTATCATCATTCTTAGGTCTCTAGCATTTTCTTAAAAAGTGTCCAAAGCCTTCGCAATTGTAACATTTTATCTTTGACTTATCAAAGCCAAGCTTGAAACCCACAACCTTTCGCCCTGTTCTTGATAAGAACTGTTTAGCCCGAAGAATCAGCATAGCCATTTGCCATTGCAGATCCATCTCTTCTAGGTCTAAAGGATCAATCTGTTCGTATTCCTCATCTATCAGACTCGGATTTTGAACCTTTCCTTGGATAATCTGTTCATATGATGTCACAAATGACCCAAGAACGGATAAGTGACTTTTCGCACATTTGACACTTATAGGCATGGTGGAATGTAACACCTGTGAGTTGACCACGGAAGATTTTAAGTCAAATTAAAATTTTAAACTCCAAAAAACGACCTCGTAAGTCTGCATCGTAATTGTAAGACGACCTCGTATTCGTGTATCGAACTTGTATTTTGTATCAGCATCGTATTTTTGATTTCGCATCGTATTTGGGCCTAGTATAGTATTTTCGTGTCTGGCATCGTATTATTAAGTTAGCAAGGAAAGCACCTCTATTTTACCCTACATATAAATACTAATTTTCTTTCACAAACTCTCAGTCCATCAACTTAGCCTCTAACAAAAACACACACAAGCCCTTACTACCCCATTTTTCTACCGTAATTTGCTACCCCATTTTACTAGCCAATTTTTACTACCTCACCATTACTACCCCATTTTACATCAAGTTTTATGGAAATCAAACCTTATTTTGTTTAGATTTAGCTTCAATAACAGCGTTTTTACGTCCGAAACATCATCACAAACATCTATTTTGGTCAGATTTGAAGTAAGAATCAAAACCCTTTTTATACTCTTCTTTTTGAAATTTTCTGTTTTTCTTTTAATACATACATGACACCTGCCAAGTATCAAACTTTATACGTCCAAAACGTTTAGAACATAAACTACAACTTTTGTCAAAGTTTCGTGTGATTTTTTTTTTTTGGTTAATGGGTATACCCCTGTAAATTGCATTCCATCACCAAAAGACATTACAAATCAAGTAGTATGGTTGGAATACCATACTAGTTTATATGCACGACATGCCATGCATATGTGAAACAAGCAGAAAGCAAACAACTAACTTAGCTATCCAAATGACCAACCATTTGTAAATAGAAATAAAAACTAATGTTGTATATCAAAAATTATCATCCTGCAAGCGCGCCATTATTTGAGATTGACCACAATGTCTCGTGGTATATTCCAAGCTTGCAGCAAACGATCTACAGCAACTGTATTTTTAAACTTGAGCGTCACCAGTTTAAACCGAATAATTGATATTATGAGTTCCACAATCTGGTCCGGAGGCCTTGCGTGAGAAGTAAAGAGCCTACTATTTCATTCTTGCCAGATAAAGTATGCTGTAGCTGCAACTAATAATCTACCAATAACATTTTTCGCTGATCTTGATGCTGACTTCAAAGTAAGCCACTGTAAAATATCACTCCAAGAATTCGACATGTGAGGAACCTCAGCCATAACTTTTATTCTCGTCCAAACCTGTTCTGTAAAAGGGCATTCAAAAAACAAACGAGAAAGAGAGTCAGGGCCGCCCTTGCATAACGAGCAGCAATACAAGTTATAGCTTGTTCTCCATTGAATGATCTTGTCTTGCGTTTTCAACTTTTGCCTTGCAATAAGCCACATCAAAAAGGCATGTCGGGGGATGCAATGCGTGAACCAAATCGCTTTAGCCCATGCAACTTCATCCCCCCTTGTGCGCACCGAGTTCCATACCACCTTTGAAGAGGACAAGTGTTCAGTATCATCCAAATCTTTCCATACAAGTTCATCATTACGATTATCATGTAAATTAAACGGGGATACATTTATTAACACTGGGAAAAGGTCCAGCCACGCTGTTGGCCAATTCCAATTACCTTCATGAATAAGGTCAGCCACTTTTGAAGTTAATTGAAAGCCTGCTTGTTTAATCTGTCTTGCTAACACATGCCGACTTAATGGATACTCCTTAGACCACCTATCGAACCAAGCAGAAGTGTTTCTTCCATCTCCAATCTTTGACCATATATATGGCCGAATAGCCTCCCTAAGCTGTAATATTTTCCTCCATCCCCAAGAACAATTTATAGGCTGATTGACATCCCAAAAGCTCCTTCCTTTCAATCTGTTTGAATGAATCCATTTAACCCACAGCGAATCCCTGTCGGTTAAAATACTCCAAATATGACATACCATCAGCGCCTTATTCACCTCATCAATTCTCTTAATATCTAATCCACCTTCATTCTTGGGTAAGCATATCGATTTCCAAGAGACTTTAGCTTTGCCTTTTACCATTGGGCCTTGGCACCATAAAAATGCTCGCATCTTCTTTTCTAGATCTTTAATGATACTTGCTGGTAAAATAAATACCGATGCCCAATAAACATGGAACGAAGAAAGAACCGACCTTATCAACTATAAACGATCTGCAAAAGATAAAGATTTATTCTTCCAATTGGAAATACGACTCTCAATGGTTTCAATTAACATAGCACAATCTTTATGAAGAAGTCTTTATGAGATAAGGGGAACTCCAAGATATCGAACCGGAAGTGACTCTTCTTCAAATGGCATAATAGCAAGTATAGCTTGTTTAACATGGTCCGCCACATTACAGAAAAAAGCCTTGCTTTTAGGCATACTGGGAACTAATCCTGACATGTCTTTGAAATCATTAATTGCGTTCATAACAGTAGTAGCTGAATTCACATCCCCTCTAGCAAATAGAAATAGATCATCTGCAAAACACAAATTAATAATTCTTTCCTATTCACATTTATTATGGAATCTGAAGCTAGCCATATTGTTAGTCGAATGCTGAAGGATTAGCTTCAGAACTTTCGTAACAATAGTAAACAGATATGGAGACAATGGATCTCCCTGTCTGAGTCCTCGCTGCCTTTAAAATAACCATAGATGTTACCATTAATAGCTAGCGAAAATGAAGCAAAAGAAACACAAACCATTAACCACTTAACCATTCTCCTGTGAAAACCAAATCCATGCAAGACAGACTCCAAAAACCTCCAATCAACCGTGTCATACGCTTTCTGAATGTCTATCTTGAAAGCACATCTAGGTGGACCTACCTGACAATGATAATTATGCATAAGTTCCTGAGTTAGTAGGATATTATCAGAGATCCTACGACCAGGAACAAATGACCTACCTTACCCAAAAGATAATTATGCATAAGTTCCTGAGTTAGTAGGTCTTATCATTGAAGTAGCTTTACTATTCGACAATTTATTAGTAAATAGATCAGGAGAAGGAAAATGAGGCATATGACCTACCTTACCCAAAAAATTTTCGTAATGAATTACAAAAGCTTTGCGAGCAACCCCACCTTCATGCAATATCCCATTACTATCTCGAACTATTTCAATCCGACTTCAATGGTTTTTACTATTGACAGAATTATGGAAGAAAGCCGAGTTAGAATCACCAACTCCTAGCCATTCCACTTTTGATTTTTGTTTGAGAAACCTTTCTTCATCTAACTGAGCTTCTTTAAAATCCCTTAGACACACCAGTTCCTGTTCTAACAATGAAGTATTAGTCGGATCAATGTCAATAGCAGCTTGGATATCATCTAGTTTGCTTGGTAAGTTAGCTACTTTGACATGAAAATTTCCTTGCTTTTGTAATAAGCTTCACAGATGAGACTTTGTAGCTTTCAATCTCTTGACAACCTGAAACATATGATGCCCATCCACCTGTAGGTTCCAGCCACATTTAACAACTTCAAGAAAACCTGGTTTAAGAACAAGTAAATTGGCAAATTTAAACGGCTTAGGACGGCTTCTTGTAACTTAGGGAAGTTTCAAAATGCAAGGGGAATGGTCTGAAACTCTATACGGTTGAAATAATGCACAAGCCGCAGGAAATTCATCAATAAAACTCATATTTCCCATTACCCGATCAATCTTTTTAAATATCCCACTTCCGTTTTTAGGCTTCTGACTCCAACTATAGTGTAATCCAGTGCTATTCACATCAAATACTTCTAGCTGTTCAACACAATCCTTGAAATCCCTCATAATAGTACTTATAGTGGAAGAGCCATAAAGACAATCTTCCAAATTAAGCGCAAAATTAAAATCCCCCATAAGAACCCAAGGTTTTTGATGAACAAAAGCTTTATGCAAACACAAATTCTGCCACAAATCTCTTCTTTTCCTATAATTATTATTAGCATACACAAACGAGCAAAAAAGAGACTTCTTATCCTCCTTAAAGATAACTTGTACATGAATTACCTGATCAGTTTGTGAAATAACCATGACATCAACAACCTCAACATTCCAGCCAATAATGATTCTCGTCCCTTTAGAGCATAAAGAACCATTAGAAGTCCAATCCCAAGAATGACATATCTTTTTGCATACATTAAACAGGTTAGAAACATCAACATGGGACTCAATAATGGCGCAAACATTAAGATAATTATCTAACACTACCTGGCGAACTTCCTTTTGTTTTAGCGAGCGGTTCAGCCCCCTAATATTCCAGGAAGCTAAACTACCCATTTAAACCTGCATTACCGGGAGTGCTTGCCCCCTCAGCCTGAGCTACTTTCTCGTTTTCTACTTACATGAACACAGCCGATTCATCATAAACTTCTTCCACCTCCTCATCATCAGAAACATCTTGTGTTTGAGTTTTGCCATCCCCAGGTTCAAAAAGTGGATCATTAACACCCTCACCATAATCAGATAACAATGCATAAGGATTCATGGTACTAACTTTACTGACCAATTTCTCCGTCCCCCCTGCTCCTGATGTACTCGGTTTATCCACTACAGGTTTCTGTTTGTTTATAGGACGATACTCAAATCTTGGTTTTTGCTTATTCAGATTAATTCCCCCCTTATTTTGCCCTTTTTTTCGATTCGTCACCTCAATAAATCCATCCTCATCCACCTTGGCTTTTTGCTTAACATTACGGACCTGATTAGGACATTCATTATTTTGGTGACCAAAGATACAGCAATGAGCATATCTAGGTGGTCTCCACTCGTATTCGACCTTCATGGTTTGCTTTGTATAACCTTCTCCTTCCAAATCAGGAATAGCTATGGATAACTCCTCTTTAAATTCATTATCAGCTGAAATTTCTATTAGTGCTCTAGCATAACTACTCCGTCCCCATGATTCAGTACACATAGAATTCGTATAAGAGTCTAGCAATTTAGGATTACCTAATTTGGAAGCAAGCATACTAAGGCCATCTTCCGAATAAGCTGCAATTGGAACGTTATGAATCTTAATCCACACTGCTATCTCCTTTATTTCCTCTTTCTTCAATTTCGCTGAAGGAGACCAGGTCTTTAAAAATAAAGGCATATTTCGAATCACCCTGGTCCTCCATCAAGAACATTTTGTACCCCTTGCTTATCCGAGAACTTAAAAAAGAAAAATCCCTCTGCATTCATCATTACCTTTTGTAACCCAAATTTAGCCCAATTTGATTGAACAAAGTATTCCATAGCTGGATATGCAAGCCTTGTACCAAGAAAATAACCTACAATGGTGTTAGCAAACTTATCTTGTATGATTCGGACCGATTCTTTTGGCAACACCACATCAACATCTTCATGTGTAACCATACTCACAATTTTCCTAAAATTTACCACCTGTTTAATCGAGCCAACCTTAAGTTTCGCTGCATAAGATTGACCCTTATTAGCATCAACAAATGCACCTTGATTAGAATCACTAACAACATCCACCTCAGAACTCACTACAGGTTCATCCATTTTCTTGCTATGATCCCCCATTGCATGACCATCCTTAGCATCTTTATTTGAAACCTCCTCATGACCTAGCTGATGTACTAATTCGTCATCAGCTGTTCTTGGCATACCCTTAACGACACCATATTCATCAACCTCTTCATTATTGCCCACACTATCATTATTGGTTTTCGCCAAAGGCACCGAAGTAGCCTGACTGGTCTTACCACCAGTCACACCCTTATTGACCCCACTATGACCACTACCATCCACAGCTACAGCATCCTTCTTAGCATCCTTGGATCCCGACCCTTTTTTAGGGTTAGGGTTTTTCAAGATACCTCTCACCCGAGCTATCGTTTTGCCATCAATTCTCTTAACTTTACTTTCTAATCCACCACCAGGGACAGAGCCTCTAGCAGCAGTATTCGATCCCTCCATAACTCGTTAAACCATGCAGACACAAGAAGCGAAAAAAACAATTCTGGTATACTACGTGAAGAACAGCGAGCAAAGAAACAAAAAAACCCTAACACCAAACCCTACTCCACAGCAACGATGTCTAAATCAATTAAGAAGATTCACTAGATCTAGCTAAACTAATCTCATTAGCCGCGATCAAAACCTCCCTAATTAACAAAAGTCGAAACCAGGAGAAGAGCAAACGAAAATAAGAAAATAAAACCCTAAAAACGAAATTAAACCACCCCAGACCTGCACTTCAACAATCCACATAACCAAAAGGACACGCAGATTGTGAGAGGGACATATCTACAAGGCAATTAAGATCGAAATCAGGGAAAAAAAAAGAAGAACAGAATCGCCATAGGTGAGAGAGAATTAGGGTGTTTTCTTTTTTACTTAATACCAACTACTCTACATAACCTTTTGTTTCGTGTGATTTTGTTAACAAATCTTAAGATATAAGAATTTGTGTACCCTTTTTATAAACTTTGTTCAAATGGGTTTTCGGGTTTATGTCCGTTTTAGAGTTTCCGACTTTAGTATTGTCTTTGTATCATATTTGTGGGTCTAAAAGTACAATATGATGTTCAAAACACCTTCCAGATCGAAAGAAACGATAAGGGTTTTCTAGAATGAATTTTGGGGAAGATCAGCCCAGTTTGCGACCCTGTCAATTTTTGACCTCGCATTTTCAATTACGACCTCGCATTTCAATTGTGACCTCGCATTTCCAATTGTGACCTCGTATTTGATTTGTGACCTTGCATTTTCAAAATAAGACCCCAGATTTACTAGTCTCTCAAATTTAGCCTAGCCTATCAATTTCAATTTTGTCTTTTAGTGAAATAAGACCCCAAAATCAATTTAAGACCTGAACTTTCAATTGAGACCTCAGATTTCAATTACTACTTCGATTTAGTCAACTTTGGTCAACTTTGTTCGCTTTAGTCAACTTTGGTCAACTTTTGTCGGTTTAGTCAATTTTGGTCAACTTTAGTCTATTTGGTCAACTTAGTCAAACTCGCAATTTGGTCAACTTTGGTCAAACTTGTAAAATGTGGTCAAAGTCAAACTAGTATGCTTTTGGACAACTTAGTCAACACTTGGCGACACGTTATGAGCATGTTTACCTATATTAAATGAATACTTGATTGCGATAACTTGTAACAGATTGGTTGCATATCGGTTACTTGCTTTCTAATATCTTGTATAGCTTGATCTTGTTGCTAGCAGTCAGGTGAGTTTCGTAGCCCCTCTTTTTATACGTTTTGGGGTGGAAGGATACTCGTGCCTTTGTGTCTATTATCATTTATGGCTATTCGACTGTACTGTATGATGTGCACTGTGATACTTGATACTTGATACTCGATACTTGTGGTGGAGTTGGAGATGCTTGATACTTGATACTTATGGTGAAGTTGGAGGCACCAGATACTTGATACTCGATACTTGCACCTTAGGCCTGGTATACAGTAAGTGCTTGTGGCATAGACATTCTTGATTCTTGTTATCATAAGTAAGTTAATAACCATATTGCTGTGTGGATCTTGATGATATTTCGACCTGGCACATAACTTGATACTTGTTTACCTATGAACTCACCAACGATTGTGTTGACACTTTTGAGTATCCTTTCAGGTGAGCATGTGAACCGCATTAAAGGTGGCTAAGGTGCATAACATGGTGACTTGTAGCAGATCAGACTAGGGTTTTGGAGCTGCATATCTTATGCTTTGGTATGTTTTCTATATGTTTAGACTATGGCACTATGCCTATGTGTTATTCCCCTGTGTGGGAGTTTATCTATGTTTTATTTGAATCTTGACTTTATGTTGAATGTTTATGTTTGGATTTATGAAATTTGTGTTATTTAAGTATTCATGTAGTTACTCAACGTAACATCCATGACGAGTGTACTATGCGTCGTATCCCGAGTTTTCCGCCTTAGTCGGGGTGTGACATGGAACTAACACTAGAGGTAGGATATCAACGGTTTCCTAAATTGTCGCTCTGACTTGAAACAAGACATATGTTTCCCTTAGAGTCAAACAAGATCTTTTGTAAGTCCACATCTTCACTCCGGAATGCCCTTGTGATTCCTTTTGAGGAACCTGGACTTACATTGATCATAGGCCTACCGGAAATCTGAGCATTATTATATCCTCCTTCCCTCCTCTTTAGTTTTATTTCCTATCCCCTAAACATAGCAACTATCAGAGACATATCAGAGAAATCTGCTTTTTCCTACAAAGTGATAATATAATTACTCCACTTTTCCAGCAAGGAACTAAAAAATTTCTCGACTTTTTTTTCTTAAGAGTAGTTAAGCTCAAATGCTTGCAACTCTGCTAACAAGTGATAATACCTTGTAATTACTTGATCTAAGTTTTCACTTCTTAACCCATTAAATACATTATACTAATACTTTAGAAGGTCTCTACGATTCTTTTTAAGTGTTTCATCGCCTACATAGTGATTTTTTAATGCTAACCAAAGTTCTTTTGATTTATAGAATCCGTGAAATAAATGTAATTTTTCTTGTAGCAATGACATTTTTATACATGATAGTGTCTTTTTCTTTGCCTCATACAATTTTTTTTAATAGATTCAGTCATATCTTGGTAAGCATATACTTTGTTCACACCACTGTCCTCATATGTTGAGGCACTTTATGCTTCGGTCATACAAGTCCACATTATAATATCTGTGAATTATATAAAGGATTCAAATCGACCTTTCCAAGAAAAGTATTGGTTGATCATCACTTTGGGTGGTGAATTACCCATGGTCCATTAGTATTAATTGGTTAAGATAATTTGTTGCCATTGTATATGTGGTTCAACCTATATACACGCAAATACATAGGAACCCGGAAACTTGGGAACACTAAAATGAAACGAGCAAGAGTGTAAGAAACACGCAACCCACTAGAACTCTAAAAATTTAAGAACTCTCAAAACTCAAGATCTCTCAAAACTCAAGAACTCTCAAAACAAATGTGCAAATCACACAAGAACACACAAAAGTTTGAAAACACGCAAATGTAGGGACTGTACTGTAACACGCAAACTTAGAACACGTAAAACACGAGAATACCAATTTTTCAATCCTTCTCAGATCTAGAACCCAATATTGTTACTTGAACAATGAAACATTGAAAAAATAGTATTTAGGACTGAGATATGTCTTATTTTGGCATCAAGTTTGAACCTTTATTTCAAACAAACCCGAAAACGATCTCCACCTAGAAAAACGCAAAAACAGGATACCCAAACCATGATCAATCTCGAACCAAGGTTGTTAAAAACCTATGGCTCTGATATCAGTTGTAAGTCCCTCGGCTCTAACTTAAGGATATGTCGAGGTACGTAATTCCTAGAGATAACCCACGGTTTTTATATCTACCTTTTATGAATATATATATATAACACTATATATAAATATATACCTTTTTTGCGTGAATATAAACACTCATGTTTGGTTACTATAGTGAAACGACTCTCTGGACGCACCTTACCAACCAACGTGATAATCTACAGTCTACGAGTCGTCCAACCAGGTGTGTGTTTGCAGTTCCTGTGTGACTCGAGTACCACCCACAAGATCAAACCGTGCGTGTTTCTTGGGTTTTCTCTCTCTAGGTTTGCTTATTTCTCTCTTTACACTCTTGATGAGAATCACACATACACACACACCCTATTTATAGCAAAGACCAAGAGCTCTCAAATCCATTGGGTTTGAGTGTTCTCATGTCAAGCCCATTAGGGTTTTGGTCTTGTTTGAGAGTTCTTGTGTAGCATGCTTTTGCTTGTTTCCACTGAAACTCTCAAACCATTCGAGACTTCTTATGAACAAGCAAACTTTTGTTTGTTCCTCGGAAACTCTCAAATCAACTTGAGTGTTCTTTCCACAAATAAACTTTTGCTCGTTCCCAATAACCATCAAATAACACTTAGGAATATTTGAGTTAATGTTTCTCCTGCTGTCAAGACGTAGAAACAACATTAACTCAGCCATTGTTTCTACTGCTGTAAATATACGCAAAAACTACATTAGCTACGACAACGCTTCTACTGCTGTGAATATGCAGAGACAACATCGTCTATATTATCCATTGGAAGTATTAATTAAGTTTATGTTTCTCCTGCTGTTAATACGCAGAAACACAATTAACTTAACTTCCCTTTGGAAGTACATTAAGATAATATTTCAACTGATGTTAAACGCATATACAATATTAACTTAATGACTCTTTACATGTAATGTCTATATTCATGTTAAGTACCTGCAAAACATAAATTATAAACAAGCATATAAACTTAAATGGGTCCCGATATGACAACAAAATATGCCAAGGTAATATTATTGACAAACGGTAATTACAAGACTTGAATATATATATATATATATATATAAATATACATCACATATCTAGAATGCTCTTGTCACCGAGAAACATGCACCAACAACATTCTCCATAATTGTATCTTTGAGTGTGTCAGGAGGGCGTGTATGGTTACCAAACATGCATTTATTCCGTTCTTACCATATGAGTAAACCGCAACTGCAAGTACAAATCTACCAATAATACTCGTTGTTGAAGCACCTTTTGCTTTCGGAATCAAAGGAAACAATGTCATCCAACTTATTTGACTGATAAAAACTTGGTGACTTTTTGTTAATAAAAACAAAATACATAAATAAGAAAAGATGTGGATTTTTGTTTCAAATATCTTACATTCGAAAAAGATGATGTTGTTCGGATGCTAGATCTATAGATTACTAGAGAAAAAGATGATTTTTAGGTGGAGAAATAATTGACTGAAATTATGAAGTTTGTGTATTTTTGAGAGAATATTTTAAGATTTGAGTGTTGTGTGTTTTTGAGTTTTCTCCCATTTGAATGTTTCTTATGGGTTTATATAGAGAAAGGGAAAGACATGAGACTTTTGAGTGTTCTTAATAAGTGTTCCCACAAATTTTTAATGACTTCACTTATTTCTATTACTGTCAACAAACATTTTATTTGTTTGCTGTTTTCGAAAATTTTAGTGTTTAATAAATCATTTTCTTAGCTTTCGACATCATAGTTTTACTCCACGTTAAGTTACACATATAGTTTCCATATATAAGTTCACTTAGCGAATACGATTAATGATTGCCGCTAAGCAAATTTGTCACATTAAATCCAAACCACAATGTTAACAACACCAAACCGCGGGTGTTAACTTAAAAATAAGATTAAGCAATTTATTAAAATGATATATCATTACTTTATGTTAATAAAATATATTTTAGGAACTTTTGAACGTAAAAGTTTGAAAACTTGATGATATAAAGTTGGTGACTTTTTGTTAATAAAATCAAAATACATAAAGAAGAAAAGTAGTGGATTTTTGTTTGAAATACCATAAATTCGAAAAAGATGATGTTGTTCGGATGCTAGATTTATACATTACTAGAGAAAAGGATGATTTTTGGATGCATAAGTAATTGAGTGATATTATGAAATTTGTGTCTTTTTGACAGAATATTTTGAGATTTGGGTTTTGTGTGTATTTGCGTTTTTTCTTATTTGAGAGTTTCTTATGAGTTTATATAGAGAGGAGAAAAACATGAGAATTTTGAGTGTTCTTAATGAGTTTTCCCACAAATTTTTAATGACTTCACAAGTTTCTATTACTGTCAACAAACATTTTATTCGTTAACCATATTTAAAATTTTTAGTTTTTAATAAATCATTTTCTTAGCGTCTGACATCATAGTTTTACTTTACGTTAAGTAACACATATAGTTTCCATATATAAGTTCACTCAACGATTATGATTATGGATTGTGGTTAAGAAAATTTGTCACATTAAATCCAAACCACAGGTGTTAAATTTTAAAAATAAAATTAAGTTATTTATTAAAATGATACATGATTTCCTTATGTTAAACATCAAATGGTAGAGCAAAGAGATATTTGTTAGCAGGCAAAGAAAAGTGCGCATTTGTTTCTCAAGAATAAGTGGTAGATGGACCACCACCGACAACGGCTGAATCCACACCGAAAGCTCTATGCAAAACGCTTTCTCCTTTGACTTTGTATCTTCAAACCGTTTTATTTCAATACTTCAAATCAAATAAGACTATAGACTACTTACATAATGTGTAAGGTTATTGTGAAATATATCCAGCAGATTTATATGAAACTCTCCTAAATGTTAGAAGCCGAATGCAACTATGAAAGAGAACATTATTTTCAGTTTTTCCCGATGAATCATCACCAAAAATAACACTAGATCAATATAATTTCTATAATTCCGTAACGAGATCTTACATTTATTCATATTTATTAAACATTTACGTCTAAGTACAAATATATTCTTGCATTTAGTCACATGTTTACACTAGCATACAATACATAGATATATGCACACCTCAAAAATGTTGAAGTGTCGTCAACATAATAAAATTACTTTACTTCACACTCGTACGATAATCACATATTCATATAAAATGACATTTGTTCACATACGCATACAACTAATATTCACATAAAGTTATATCCGTTCACATATGCATACCAAATATATATATATATATATGGGATGTGAATATAAGGCTGTCGGATATCCAAGCTTAGGTTTGGAACACTCACATATTGTTTTTTTAATCTATAAAAATCATGGGGGCCCATGCATTTATTCATTAAACAAGAAATAATAAAATATTAGTATGTGAGAGGTTCCACACCTAAACTTAGGTGTCGGATAGCCTTAGGTTCCCTTTTCCCTATATATATATATAGGGTTTAGGTAAATAAAACAAGTATTAAAGTAAAACAATTTAATACTTGTTTTACAATACCAACCTCTCTCTCTCTATATATATATATATGTATATATGAAAAATGAATATAAGGTTGCCCGATACCTAAGCTTAGGGTGGAACACTTAACATACTATATTTTTTGATATTTTTTGTTTAATGAATAATTGTTTAGGCTCCATGAATTATATGAATTAAAAAGTTAGTATGTGAGTGTTCCACATCTAAGCTTTGGTACCCGACAAACTTATTTTTTGCAAAACCGTGACAACCCTTAAAGTATGCATTGTATCACATGTTTTTAAAATTAATTCACATTTGAAACATTATAAAATCATAAGTTGTCGAAAGATATTTTTTTTCAAAACCTTATATATAGAAACTTGAACTAGTTTATTCAGAAGTTCGTAAAAGACTATTTTTAAAGCTTACCGAAATAAGAAAATTTTGTGTATATATATATATATGAACAACACTTACATGTTCTCACCTAGTGCTGGGGTTGATTATAATGATCCTGGTGTGTCAAATAGTGTTAATGATTCGACCAATCCTTCAACGACTCAGATTAATAATCAGATGCCACCTGCTCCTGAGCCTATTGTTGATCATACAAAGGATAGTGAACCTGAGTTTATCTCGGCCATGGATGGCTTGTCACGAAAGGAGTTGGATATTAATGATCAGAACGACGGGAGAGCTGCTGAAGCAAGTAAATTGCCCTTTAGGGGCTGATATGGAAAAGCCTGTTTCGTATGCTAAAGTTGTGCAACCTGAGCCTATTATCAAAAAGAAGGTAAATTTCCGTTCTTTAAAAGTAAACTCGAATATTGAAGGCATTGATTTACTTATTCCGAAAGAGGCTATTGTCTCAGCTAAATATGTGAATACTTTGATTGGTTATTTTCTTGGAAAACGTCTTGCTTATCCTGTTGTGGAAAATTATGTGATGAATGCTTGGGCTAAATACGGGTTTAAGCGTATTATGATGAACTCATCTGGTTTCTTCTTCTTTAAATTTGAGTAAAAATCGGGGATGGAAAAAGTTCTGGAACTTGGACCGTGGTTAATTCGTTCAGTTCCTCTTTTCTTAAATGATTGGACTCCTGAATTACGTGTGTTTGAAGTCAAGAAGGTGCCTGTATGGGTTAAGCTACATAATGTACCGCTTGTTATCAACCGGTCCCAAATTGGAAGACCGGTTGCTTTGGCTGACTATACGTGCTCCATGTGTACTAAATCATGGGGATGTAGTAGTTATGCACTGGCCCTAATTGAACTGGATGCTGAAAATGATATAAAATTTGAACTAATTGTTGGGATTCCTAGTATGGTTGGAGATGGCTTTTCCAAGCAAGTTATATAAAGTGAGTATCAATGGAAGCCTCCTCGCTGCGATACATGCAAGGTGTTTAATCATGCAAGTGATCAATGTTCTAAAGCACCGAAAAAGACTACTGAAGTCGAGATAACTCAAGATGAGGAGGGTTTTGTCAAGGTTTCAAGGAAAAAACCAAAAGGTAATTAAGCTGTCCAACAGGAAAAAGAATTTGTAGGTGTGAAGCTTAGCAAGTCGAAACCACATTTTATTTATAAAGCAAAACCTCCTCTTCCGACAGATTCACGTAAAACTGTCAAAGTGAATAGGTCATCCACTTCGTACAGGGTGGATTTGTAGAAATATCTCTGGACGTAGAAAAGCACCATGGGATGACTCGGATGAGGATAATGATGTGGAGGAGGTGTATAACGAGACTAATGAGTTTATGCTAGTACTGAGGGGGCAAGCATTCCCGGACAAACGGTTCTTCATGTATAGTATATCATCGTGGAATATAAGAGGAATGAATCTCTCCCCAAAACAAAATGAGGTTCGTTGTGTGATTAATGAAAATAAATTATGTATATGTTCTATGTTAGAGTCACATGTTAGTGTATCCCATCTAAATAAAGTATGTGATAAAGTGTTTCGAAATTGGTCTTGGGCATCTAATGTCCATTTGTGTCATAAGGGAGTTCGAATCATTTTAGGTTGGGATCATGATGTTGTCGATGTTATGGTATTGGCTTAAACTGATCAAGTGATTCATACTCAAGTTGTTTTCAAGCAAGATCGTAAAATGTTGTTTTGTTCCTTTATTTATGCACATAACTTATATATACAGAGAGGGGAGCTATTATGCGCATAATCTACTTGTCCATAAAACGCTTGTTAAGGACAAGCCTTGGGTTTAGCTAGGAGATTTTAATGTTGCAGTCTTCTTGGATGATAATGCAATGGGGTCTTCTAAGATCAATACGGATATGCACCAGTTTAGAGAGTGCACTGATGAGCTGGAAGTCACTGATGTGAATAGCAGTGGCTTAGAATATACTTAGACTAAAAAACCGAGGGGTTTGAATGGTGCCTTATAGAAGCTGGACAGGGTGATGGCGAATCAAGAATTCTCTCAGGTGTTTATAGGCGCACATGCACAATTTCACCCGTATCATATATCTGATCATGCCTGGGCTATCTTATGTTTTCCTAGAGTTGTGAAGTTTAAACCAAAGCCGTTTAAGTTCTCGAATGTTCTTACTCATCATGAAAAGTTTAAGGAGGTTGTTTTGTCTACTTGGAATTCACAGGTGGAAGGATTCCCGATGTTTAAAGTTGTTAAGAGTCTCAAGGCATTAAAGAGCCCATTTCGAAAACTGCTTTTTGACAAGGGGGTTCAATCTCAGCTGGATAAAGATCCAACGAATGTTTTGCTTCGTGAGGAACAAGCTGCTTATTTACAAGCTTTTAATGAAGCTATTATTGATGAAGAAAGATTTTTGAAACAAAAGGCTAAGATTGATTGGTTACGAGTTGGTGATTCTAACACGGCTTATTTCCACAAAGTTGTTAAGGCTCATAAGGCTAGGAATAGAATTGATTTGGTGATGAATGATGACGGAAGCAGTTTTGTGGGGATGAGGTGGTTATGGCTTTTGTAAATCATTATAAGCAATTTTTGGGTACTCCAGGCTTAGTGTTACCTCTTAATACTTCTAATTTATTTACTAATCGGCCTTCTGTTGATCAAGCTAATAGGATGGTCCTAGATGTGTCTACTGATGAAATTAAAAGGGCCATACTTGACATAGGGGATGATAAAGCACCAGGTCCTGATGGATATTCAGTTGGTGTTTTCAAAGCAACGTGGGATTTAATTGGCGATAGTATTGTTGATGCTGTGAAGGATTTCTTTGTTAGTGGGAAACTTCTTAAAGAAGTTAACCACACGGTAATCTCTTTAATCCCCAAGGTTACTTCTCCTACTCGTATTATTGATTTTAGACAAATTTCATTATGCAATGTCATCTTTAAATGTATCACGAAAATCATTGCAAATAGAATAAAGGGCGATCTAGCTAGTTTGGTTACTTCAAATCAATCAGCCTTTATCCCAGGTAGGAGTATATCAGACAATATTTTGCTTAATCAAGAGTTAATGCATTTTTGCATTTTCCTCTATCCACCTAAAGACCTTAATGCTACCCTTACACAGCCCTGCTAACAAAGAAGTCTGATTAAATAACTTAAAGGGAGAAAGAACATCCGAGTGACTAAGAAGTCCCCTAAACAAGTCGGGAAAGGCATCAATAAAATCCTTTCCTCTATAGGAAGAATCAGACAACTCCTCCCTCATACTCCTCTCCATGGCAAGCTCCCCCCTAAGTTTCTCTACCTCAGCCTGAGACTCAGCGAGCTCCCTCTCCCTCTCTCCCAAGCTAATGCTCTTAGAATTTAACTTACAAGAAAGCCTTGCATTCTCCTTATCATTCTCTTCCATAATCAACTTGAGTTTATCCCCATAAACACGGTCTTCTTCAAGATGAGCTTCCCTCTCACTCTTAAGCATGGAAATAATACCAGAAAGCTCCTCAATCTTAGCATCTGCGCATCCTCGATAAGAAGCACCCACAACAACAGCATGATAAGCATACAAATTAAGCTTATCATTAAGATCATCCAAGGACCTATGATCATGCTCGAGGGCCAAAATTAGAGGGGTCATGGCCTTAGCAAGTGCCCTAGCATGAGCAGGATGACTAGCATCATCCCTAAGACGACCCACCGAAGGAGGAACATAAGTATGAGAACCCAAACCCTTATTGAACTCCGAGGCAAGACTAGGAACAATGGTAGAACCATTCCTTAGTGAAGAAAATGGAGCTGGGGAGTTCTCTTTTTTTTTTCGGAAAAGGCCGTCACCCCTGATGATACATTAACAATAATCACTATTTAGGTACAAAATAATATGACTGGTTGTCACAATCAAAAAAATATATGGCATACCATATATTTAACAAGTTAACTAGACAAGATATCAAACTACAAACAGTAGTGAGTCACGCATACAAAACTCAGAACTAGTCAAGACATGAGACAGTTCCTCCTAGATCTTAATCCGAAGCATGTAATATGTTGGACGTAGGGATGTCCTATATCTTCAATAACTGACGATTACTACTGGTAGCCTTAAACTTGAGTGAGAGAAGCTTCAGGCGCACGGTGGTCATGATTTTTTCTCTTACTTGAGCTTCAGAGCATTTGGTATTAGAGAACAATCTTGAATTACGTTCGAGCCACAAAAAATATGAGGCAGCAGCCACAAGGAGTCTTGCGATTACACTTTCAGCTGAGTTCTGAGTAGAGCTAGATCTAGAAATTAGCCATCTTGCAATACTATCCCATGATTCCACAACTGCTGACATGTTTGCCATATGTTTAATTTGGCCCCAAACCTGCAAAGAAAAAGAGCACTGAAAAAATAGATGTGAGCGAGAATCTATTCCTTTTTGGCAAAAAGGGCAGCACATGAGGTTGAGATTTGTGGCACTTCCAACTTCCCAAGCCTTCAATCTATCTTGGGTCTTCAATTTATTATGAAAAACTAGCCATAGATGGAACGCGTGCCTTGGTACACATGTAGAAAACCACACACTATTCACCCATGGTACTTTATCTTGTTTATACCGAACATCATTCCAAACCTCGCTAACAGAGAACTCCTGCTCCACTCCATCCAAATCCTTCCAAACAGTTCGATCATGAATGTTATGATGAACCATAGGTGGATGAATCTGATCGAGGACAGGGTAAGTATTATACCACTCTTGAGGCCAGGTCCATTGATCATTACTAAGAACATCAGTAATATTAGAATCTAATCGAAAGCCAGCTCGCATGATGTCTCTAGTAGAGATGAAGTTCCTTAAGGGGCAGCGCTCATTCCAAGTATCATTCCATACCAAAGTAGATAGACCATTCCCAATATTTTTCCATATGTAAGGGCGGATAGTGTCCCGTAATAGAAGGATCTTCCTCCATCCCCAACTCATTGATCCACAAGGAGTAACATCCCAAAAGTTTCTACCTTTTAGTTTATAGGAGTGTATCCACCGAACCCATAACGATTCCCTATCAGTCACAATGCTCCAAATATGGCTAGTGATGAGTGCTTTATTAAAATTTGAAATTCTTTTGATTCCCAGCCCGCCTTCATATTTTGGTAGACACACTGATTTCCACGAAGCTTTAGATTTAACCTTCCCACCAGGTCCCATACCCCATAGAAAGTTTCTCATTTTTTGTTCTAATTCTTTAATAACTCGAGCAGGAAGAATGAAGATCGATGCCCAGTAAATGTGCATTGAAGCTAAAACCGAGTTGATAATATGGAGTCTTCCAGCAAAAGAAAGGGTTTTAGTTTTCCAATCATCAATACGTTTTTCCATTCTTTCAACTAAAACCTTACAATCTTTGTAACCTAGTCTAGTCGAGATAAGCGGCACACCTAGATAGCGAACAGGAAGCTTACCTTCATCAAATGGCATAATGGCTAAAATTGCTTGCTTGGTATGATCAGCAATACTACAGAAAAAAGCTGTGCTCTTTGTAAGACTCGGAGAAAGGCCAGAAATCCTTTGAAAGTGGTTCAAAACGTCCATAAGGGTCTTAGTTGAATTAATATCACCCCTAGCAAACAGAAACAGATCATCTGCAAAACAAACACTAATAATTTTTTGCTTGTTACATTGAGCATGGAACTTAAATGGGTTCTCCAAAGAAGCTCGTTGGAAAAGCAAAGAAAGAACCTCCATAACTAGTGTAAATAAGTAAGGTGACATGGGGTCACCTTGCCTTAAACCACGTTTACCCTTGAAATATCCATGCAGATCACCATTAATACTCAAAGAATAGGAAACACTAGTAACACACGCCATAATCCAATTAACCATAGTTTGGTGGAAATCAAACTTCACTAGATTTTCCCTTAAAAAATCCCAGCTGACAGTATCATAAGCCTTATGAATATCTATTTTAAATGCACATCTAGGCGGGCCTCTATTAAGATGATAATTGTGCATGAGTTCCTGGGTGAGCAAGATATTGTCAGATATCTTCCTTCCAGGTATAAAGGCCGACTGGTTTATACTAACCAGAGTATCAAGGCCAGGCTTACTTCTATTTGTAATTATTTTGCTAATACATTTGTATATCACATTACAACACGAAATAGGCCGATAGTCGAACACAGTAGCAGGGGTACTTACTTTAGGAATAAGAGCAAGGATAGTATGGTTAACCTCTTGAAGGAGGCGCCCATGCACAAAGAAATCCTGTATTGCTGAACTCACTTCATCGCCAATAACTCTCCATGATTTCTTAAAGAATGCAGAGGTAAATCCATCTGGACCAGGAGCTTTGTTGTCACCAATGGAGAACATAACATCCTTAATTTCCTCCAAAGAAACAGGAATGACCATTTAAGAAGCCACGTGAGGATCCAAAACATTAGTAAACAAGTAATCAGCATTAATCGGTTCAACATGCTGCTCAACACCAAGGAAATTAGTATAATGCGTAACAAGAGAATCATTGACAGCTTCACCCTCATAAACCTGGCCATCAGCATTTTTTATCATTTTAATTCGTTTTCTATGGTTTTTACATTTAACAGTGTTATGAAAGTATGCTGTATTAGAATTACTTGCATTTAACCAGTCAATCTTTGCTTTTTGTTTCAGAAAACATTCCTCATCATACGAAGCTACTTTGAACTTTTCCAGACAGGTCATTTCCTTTTCACGAAGAGATTCGTCACCTTGATTATTGTCAACTTCCTTTTGAATTTCATCAAGTTCATTCCTTAAGGAGGTGACACTAGCATGGAGGTTACCTTGTTCAAGTAAGAGCTTGCGCATGGGAGTTTTAAGGGCTCTGATCTTTTTGACAACACAAAACATTTTATACCCCTTAAACTCCTGCTTCCATCCTTTCTCTACAGCTTCCAAAAACCCAAATTTGCTCGTAATAAAACTGGAAAACTTAAAAGGCCTAGGTCTGTATCTAGCCACTGAAGGCAGCTTCAGAACACAAGGGGTATGGTCAGAAACACGGTAAGGTTGAAAAATGGCATAAGAAGATGGGAAATCAGTTATAAACTGCATGTTCCCCATAATTCTATCAATTTTCTTTAGAATTCCAACACCTTTTTTCGGTTTTTGAGTCCATGTGTAATGAAATCCAGAACTATTAATATCTATAAGTTCTGTTTCAACAACACATTCTTTAAACTCCTTCATTCCAATGCTAATAGATGAAGAGCCATAATAATTATCTTGGAGGTAGAGGAACGAGTTAAAATCCCCCATAACTACCCAAAGAGCATCTCAAACGACCGATTTGTGGGCACACAAACTCGTCCAGAATTCCCTTCTGTCCTTATAATGATTATTCGCATATACTATCGAACAGAAGAACATTTTTTTATCAGCCTTATAGATAATCTGAAGGTGCATTACTTGACTTGTTTGTGCTAAAACCATAACACTTACAAGATCAGAATTCCACCCTAGAATAATGCGAGTACCTTTATCACAACAAGACCCATTGGATGTCCAATCCCAAGATTTGAAAACCTTCTTACACACACTAAAGAGTTTCGAAACATCCACATGAGATTCCAAAATAGCACAAAAATTCAGCTTATTTTCTACAACCACCTGACAAACCTCATTTTGTTTCAGGGGGCAGTTCAACGCCCTTATATTCCATGTTGCGATACTATCCATTAGAAACCTCTTGTCCGGGAGTGCTTGCTCCCTCAGTAATTTTAGCATCCGTATTCGCAGCCATGAATTTTGAGGTTTCAGTTTCAATGATATCAATTACTTCATCACCATCCTAATCGACATACACTTTGTATGTATTATTAGCTTTTTGATTGGGAACTTCCTTGTTTTTCTCATATTCCTCATTTAAACTTCCAAAGGAGTTGCTGGTTGGAACAGGAGTCGACATAGGTTTCGTGCCCGAAGAGCTAACCACATTAACATTAGCTTTAGGTACGTACTTCAATTTTTTGTATAGGTTTCTTTTGAGGGAAAACCTGTTTTGCTTTTTTCTTAACTTGTTGAAATCCTTGATTATCTATACTCGGTTTAGGAATAGGAACAGGTTGCACTCGCTTAGGGCAGTTTGACAATGCATGTCCAAAGGTACAACAAGTGGAACATCTCGGTGGTTTCCATTCGAATTCTACTTTAATCGTCTCCTTAACATGGCCATCTCCCTCCAAATGTGGGATAGCAACTACAAGGTTCTCTTTGATCTCTTTATCATCATTTATCTCTATCATTGCCCTTGCATAACTGCTACAACCCCATGACTCTACACACATTGCTGCAGTATAATTATCAAGTAGTTTAGGAGTACCAATTTTGGACGCTAAGAGGCTTAGCCCATCATCCGAGTATACAGCCAAGGGCAGGTTGTGCATTTTAACCCAAACCGGAATAGTTTTAATTTCATCTTTCTTAGGTATTTCAGTAGCAGACTAGGTCTTGAGAAAGATTGGAGTGTTACGAATTAGCCATGGGCCATCCTTTAAAACATTTTCCATACCCTCCTTTGAGCTAAATTTAAAGAAGAAGTCATTCGCATTCATCATAACCTTAGAAAGTCCTTTTTTAGCCCATGCAGATTTGACAAAATATTCAACAACAGGGAATGCCAATCTAGTTCCCAAAAAATAGCCATAAAGAACATTGGAAAATCTCGACTGGACTTGTCGAACAGCTTCCTTAGGTATAACAATATCCACATTTTCCACAACCTCATGCGATTCCATAAGCCTGAAATTAACTTTTCTTGCAACAGTATTCTCCTTTAGCTTAGAAGCATAAGATATTGGAGGTTCACTATTATCATGAGCTGGGTTTTTAAGCTTATTATCTTGGCTAGACTCAACTCCCAGACTAGGGTTCTTGGTATTACCTTCTTCAATATTAGTTTTATTTTCTATATGAATATCAGCATTCGCAGCCAATGGGGGGACTGGAACACTTCCCTCAACTTCCTTCTCACTAGACGACGCATCAGCAGGAGTTTTATTAGTGGTATTTATGCTACCACCTGCTATTTCGCCATCTTTATTGATTGTGTCTTCAATAATATTCTGGTCAGTATCATGCATTTCAGCAGCCATAGGTACATTAGACGATTCACCCTGCTTGTTAAAAACATCGGATTTTCCCGAGATTGGAGATCCACCGTTAGGAGGACTACCACCCTTCTTTTTTTTCTTTCCAGACATTGGTAGATTATCTTTTAATATTCTATTAAAGCGTTCATCCAATGCTTTAAGATCAAAGGTTGGTATATCCTTCATACAGGGAATACCAAATAGTAACGAAAATGAAAGAACACCTCTCTCAAGACAAGCAACACAAAAGGATTAAAAGCAGCTAGAACAGGCAACACAAATAACTAAATGAAGAACAACTTGCAGGAAAAACGAAAAAACCCTAACCCAGGAAAAACCCTAAAATTTGATCAAACCCCCTTAATTGTTTAACAAAATCGTAGTATCTAGCTAAAATAAACGAGTCAGTCGCGAAAATGATCGTGTTAAATAATCAGGAAAAGTCGAAAAGAAGCTAGGGTTTTAATGACGATCAAAGAAAAAAGAAAACGAAAAAATCCTACCAAGAAAAAACGAATAAAGCTCAAACACGCACATCAACCCACTAGAAAGTAGATGAGAGGGACGTATTTACAAGCTTTTTAGATCGCAACCTGAATGGAAATTGGAGGAAGAAGAAGAAGGATGATCGCCATAGGGGAGAGAGTATTAGGGTTTTTTGCAGTCGCTTATTGAGAATAAGTAGATGAGATGAGAACTTTGCATCATTCTCAAGAAATTCTTCGGCAACTTTCTCACGAGCAACATCACTCATATAAGACAAGTCGTCTTTAGAAAGAGGAGCAAAGTAACGGCCATCAGGATGAATAATACTACTAAAAATAAATGGAGGAGAAGCACCAGAGGAAGGAAGGGCGCGAACAGAGATAGTAGTATTTAATGAAGCAGAGGTAGCCGAAAGCAAGTCAACGGATGAAGTAACATCAAGAGAAGGAGTAGGGGAAGAAGGAAGAGGGTTAGAAGAAGAAACCCTTTGTTGCTTAGAAGAAGAGCCAATCAATGTATCACCGCATCTCTTTTCACCCCTTTCTTCAACATCAACTTGAGTTTATCCCCATAAACACCGTCTTCTTCAAGATGAGCCTCCCTCTCACTCTTAAGCATGGAAATAATACCAGAAAGCTCCTCAATCTTACGAGGTCGTAATTAACACCTGCACACTTTAAACTTCAATTTTCGTCAAAGTTTCTGAATAAATGATCAACATTTACCACCAACTTCCTAGAAATATGAAAATTAAAAAGACCAAACCTGTAGGCATTCTAAATTCACCTTTTCCAAGATCTTCGTCTTAAACCTGAAAAGTTAAAAAACTTACCGAAATTCTTTAGCTTTTCCACGATCAATCTTTTTTAAACAATCTCGAAACGAGCTCTCCCGAATCCGTACCACTTGCAATTTATACTTGCACGCTTATCTGTATCACTTGCAAACGTACTTTACACAATTTTTTAATATACACATGGTTATAAATTTGATTCTTCATTCTTTATACTCCCCCTCAGTTTTATGACTAGGAAATATAACGATGATAAATCATTATAACCACCATCATTTTATGTACTCCCCCTAAAATTATGACTGGGATACATAACTATGACGATATATCAAAGCACTAATGAATCTCATGTACTTCCCCTCAATTAATGACTGGGATACATAACTATGATTAAACTAAATAAACATGTTGAGAAATTCTTATAATATAATATCTCTTTATTATATCATATAAATTTCATACACGATATAGATTAACTATGTCATATTCTTATGAAAACCGTTTCATAACTATATGATCTAGATAATCAACCCTTTACAAATATCTTTCACATATATATGTTTCAAAATATCTAAATTTTCAAAATATCTTTGAAAACTTTTCATATTCAAACATACGACTTATGTGTAAGATACGATTACCTTTCACATTTATATACCCGTTTCTATTTCTAAGGTTTATACATATAAATCCTTTCAAATTTAAACGATATATCTATGTTCAAAGCCCTGTTTACTTTCGACTTAATGAAATTAATAATTCAATATTTTAATACTTCAGCCACTTAATAATTCATTCGACTTAATACATGATGGTTGGTTTTTAGAGCCCCCTTGTTTTACCAATTTTACCCTATTTCTATCCAAACTCCTCCACTACACCCATGATCATTATCACCTCTCATTGGCGGCAAAACTTATACAGTTGCTCATAAATTGGAGCTAGTTTTCCTTCTATATATTTACCATTACAATCCAAATTATATCGTTGCTCCCTTCATCACAAAAGAGGTATCTTTTCTTATTTCACATGAATTATTGATAAATGCATTGATAACTTATTTGCTTGTATTTATTGTCCTATTTTATTTCTGTATATTTATAATTTAAGTTAGAAAATTTATTTGTATGTGAATTTAATGTATGTTAAATCTTTAATTAATTGCACTGCACAATTAAATGAAAATTATTATCATAATGTAGCATATATAAAGACGGACCCGACTTCTATTAGGTTTGTAGTTGAATGTTATCATTATGTAGTTAAAAATTGAGTTATATATATGTGTTATTTTTTTTAATTCTTTAGGTATAATGGATCAAACGGGTGAGTCCCAAGTTAGAATTAGTTGGAAAAACTTAAACGTGGTGAAAACATTCCTAGAAGCTTGTATTCATGGGTCTTCCGTTGATGGGCGAGAAAGAGGGAATCTGAAACCAAATTCATGGACAAAAGTTTCAGAAACCCTTAAAGAAACTCATAACTTTATTGTTGATCGGAAGCAAATGAAAAATCATTATGACTATCTCAAGGGGAAATATGGCACATGGTTAATCCTAAGAAACAAGACTGGAAATGTGTACGACCCGTCTACTAACACTTTTAAATTGACTGATGAGGAATGGGAGATGGAATCGAAGGTCACATTTTAATTTATATCGTTTTTAACTACTTCAATTCATCTACGTATTCATTAGTTTATACTCGTATATATAGTTATACAGTTTATTTTCTAAAAACAGAGAAATAGGTACATCAAAGAATTATAAAATGCGAGTTTACCCTATCCCGATCTTTGCGAAAAACTTTTTGAGGGAACAATGGCCACTGAATTAAAAGTTGGGGTCCCAGTTCACAAGAACGCATGCCACTTGACGAGCCTCTGGTAGACACTCTAGAGATGGATGTTAATCAGTAGGTAGACGAACCAATTTCGTTGACACCTCAATCTTCGTCCAACCCCAAAAGTGGAAAAAAGAAGAAGGGGAAACAACCGATGGTCGAAGTTGAAGAAGAAATATTGGGGCTTCTGAAAATGATGATTGAAAAACATAACAAAGTCGAACAGCCTGAAAAGCCTGTTCCTCCTACGTTTGATGATTGCCTCGGTAAGTTGAACGAGATTGGGTGGGAAGAGGATGTTGAATTGTACGACGTTGCTCTTTCCATCTTTTGCGAGCCAAATGATCATTACCGACAAGCATGGATGAAATTGAAACCAAATAAGTGTGCCAATTGGGTTAAAACGATTGGATGTAGCAAAGGGCTCATGTGGTAGATGAGACGTATCAAGGGGTTCATGTGATAGTTATTTCTTTGTGTTATCGTAGTTCTTTAGGAAACATAACTATTAAATTCTTGTTAGTTGTTTTTAAGTGATATTATATTGTAGTTGGTACTTGTTTTGGTTTGCTGAGACTTTGTGAGCACACATTGCGTTTATGTTTGAACTCCTTGTATTTGGTTATTAATATGGTCGTTTTTTATCAGTGATTATTGACCTTCAAAGTTATATATTAGTATCATTTTGGTTATGTTGACATTTTTAGCATCTACTCACATCTCATACTTAAACCTTTATGCAATAATAATATGTGGATGACAAATGTTACATAAATGTCATAAGGTGAACGGAATAAATCTAGTGAAGATTGAACGATGTGTGTCACATCTCATACTTATATAGTTATTCTAAAATGTCTCCAATCTACTATTCGCAGAGGTTATGGATCTTGAGGAAGAAATGTTATTCCTTATTATTCTATTTTGGTTTATGTGGCGAAGAAATAGTACAAGGATTAAAGACCTCAATTCAGCACTAAGTGGATATGCATACACACAAGAGTTGATAAACGGGTCAAATTTGCAATGTCACGAGATGTTATGTCTCTCACGTGATGCATTTGTACTTTTATGCAATCATTTCAAAGAGCAAGGCTGGTTGGGAGATAATAAGCATACAAGTGTTGACGAAAAGATGGCAATCTTTTTGACAATTATTGGGCAAAATGATAGTTTTAGAGTAGTGAAACAAAGATTTCAACACTCAACAAGGACGGTTCATGGTTCTTTTCATGAAGTTTTAGAAGGCATGATGGAATTTTCGAAAGAAATGATACGACAAACATCGCTTGATGGATCCTCAAATATGTCAAATTGACAAAGAAAATTGAGAGAGATATTTCCGGTACATATATATATTTCATTTTTTTAACTCTTAACATTAAGATACACGTATATTATTCTATTTCGTTAACTTTTATTTAGCGAACAATAGGTGCACTAGATGGGACGCTTGTGCATGCAGTTGTGCCTGCGAGTCAACAAACCGCTTATCGGGGGAGAGGAGGAGGTCGGTGTGGGCGGGATGGGAAGGCATTTTACATGATTCAAGAATATTAACAGAAGTTGTGTATAACCCGACTTCTGGCTTTCCGTTTCCTCAACCAAGTATGTGATGTTTCGATTAAACTTTTGATCATTTTTAATCATTCCACATTTATATAAATGTTTTAAATGTAATTGTATCATTTTTCGAGTCAATTCCAGATCAATATTATCTTTGTGATGCTGCGTATGCAAATACCCGAGGCTTTTGGGCTCCTTACTGAAGTACAAGGTATTGGTTAGCAGATTTTAGACGCTGACGTGCTTTAACTAAAGAAGAGAAGTTTAACCATGCATATGCACAACTAAGAAATGTTATTGAATGGTCTTATGGTGTGTTGAAAGAAAGATTCCCTATCTTGGAACAAATGGCTCCTTATAAATTTTCAACACAAAGAAATGCGATGATTACTTGTTTTGCTATACATAACTTTTTTCGGAAGTATAATATTCAAAATGAATTATTTCTGGAATCCGAAGACGATGCTAATGTTAACGACATAGAACAACCTGAAGAGAGTGCAGAAGAAGATATAAACGGAATACAATGGGCTCTGAAAGCAGTCAATACATGGCTAATTTTCGTGATGAAATTGCTAATCAATTAATTGCGAATGGTTGAATATGAGATTTACGTTTAATATAGTATGTTTGACTATGAGTATTTTACCCTTTTTTTTTCCAGTTTTTGACTTATATTATTGTATAAATTATATAGATTTATTGTTTATGTTTTTCAATGTATTAGAAACACAGACTGCTAACCATCATAATTTATCATAAGTGTCAAATGAAACATACAAAAGATGGTTACATCAATATACTGGTTTGACAGAACTCGTATTCAATGTAGTATATTTATATCCAATAATTTGAAAAAAATAAATAATTTGAATCCAAATCATTCATACATGTATTATGTAAGTCATGTAATATACGGTAGCGTAGAAGTTAATATATCAATAATAAGGAAAGTTCCTGATTCAATATATGGGGGTAAACTTGTAATTTATATTATTCAAAATGTTCATTCAGCATAAAAAAGAAACACCAATTTTTTTATTAATTAGTTAATCACTATAGACATTCTTAATACATTCAGCCACTTAATACACTCAGTACTTAATGAAAAAAGGAAGAAACGGGAATATACAAATAGCCTTTCACATTCAAGCATAACATTTCTATGTCTAAGGCTATATTTGAATATTAACTATGTAATGCCTTTTATATTCACCTAATATCAATGTCAACGGTTTTCCATAACCTTCTACATTCTCATTAAGTCGATATCTAAGGTTTTACACAACCTTTTATATTCACATTATGTCTATGTCTAAGGTTTTATATAACCTTCTACATTCATATTATGTCTATATCTAAGGATTTAACATACCTAGTTGATAATCTTCAATATTCAAATGAAAATTTCTATATCTAAGATCTTTAAGACCTTGCTATTAACATCTATAATTACTATATAAATAATATATTATAAAAACCTGATGTTCTTGGCATTGTCTTGAATGCTTCAGTCTTTTTCTCAAAATTTCTTCCTTTAGATTGAATTTTCTATAAATACACTGAAAAGATAATTTCGAGATAACAAAAATTAATTGTCATATCCGAAACTTCAAATTTGATCAACAAACTTCAAACTCTCTGTATCAAAGCTTATTGTAGTTCTCCCTCTCAAAGATAAATCCCTCCGACTTAAGCATACCTCAAGTCCCTGCTCGCCTTGCATTACTGGCATATAATAGAGAAGTTGAATTTTCAACAATCAATCCTGAACTAGTTGACTCCTATGAAAACCATAAACTTTGAAATTTGAAGCTCAAACTTCAGGAACATGGAACCTGTTTCTAAAACAATTATTTGTCTCTATAAATCGAAATGTTTATTCTGATTATGATCAACATCTTCAGACAAAACATGTAACATACAACTTAATGACACATAATCCCTGCACAAGAAGCTTAACACATACATAGAAGATAAAAATAATAATGTTATTCTTCATTATTTCTTAACCATACAAGCAATGACTTAGTCTAGGACTACATTTTTCATTTTCTTCTAATTTTGTCATTCTTCACTATTATAAGTCATAAAACTTGTTATGACATTATCTTAGTCTAGAACTACAAAATATTAATTAAACCTTGAGAACCCTGTCTCATTGTTCAACATCTAAACCTTATTATCAAGATCTTAAGGTGTTAAAATAACGACCTATAGACACATGATCTATTCGTCGACTTTTCACAGACTTGAATCTTAAGATCTTTGTCTTATTATTCTATGGATACTTATCAAAGATTTAGAATCCTAAGAACCCTGTCTTATTATTCTATGGTCAGTTATGGATAACCTACTCTGAGGTCTTACAGAAATGTCTATCTTAACATGCAAATCTATATTGATTTAGTTTCTAAAGTCACTTGATTTTAACTCAGTAAACTCATCTAACTAAAACCTAATCACTTATACTTTTGCATAAGGTACCTGATACCAAATGTACAAGATAAATGACTATACAACCCTATGTATTCGTCATTCTTGCACTTTAACTTCACAACTTACGTCTTACCGTAGGTTGTCCTGTTAACCTGCACATCTTAACAAACCATCATATCTTCTCAAAGTAATACCATACAATCTGAAGAAATGAATTTGCAAGATAAAAAGAATATGCTTAACAGTCTATTATTAACCTAGGTCACATTAAGGTCGAATAATTCACCGTAAGCACACTAGCACTAA
Source organism: Erigeron canadensis (assembly GCF_010389155.1). NCBI lineage: Eukaryota > Viridiplantae > Streptophyta > Magnoliopsida > Asterales > Asteraceae > Erigeron > Erigeron canadensis. The sequence goes on from NC_057761.1 coordinate 14,241,252, forward strand.
TCAAAATCATTTGACATCTCTGTATCAAATCTTTTTGATTCTACATATATCTTTTTAAAGATTGATCTCAAACAGTGCACAATGATTCATAGTTTGAGAATCTTCTTTCTAAAGATCAAAACAATTCTTTTAAAGATCAAATTCAAAAGTATGAACAACTCTGTGTTCAATCTAATGAAAATCTTCTTTCTAAGATTGAAAAATTTCTTTTAAAGATTGAACAACTCTGTATCCATTCTTAAGAAAATCTTCTTTCCAAGAATAATAAAAACACACATTAACCTAATATCTGCTTATTAAAATCAACATCTCTGTGTTATTTTCCTTAAACCCATGTTCTGTTAATTAAACACACATTCGTTTAGCTATTGATCACAACACTATCGCTTAACTACCCTCCTCGTTTATTCAATGTTCCATAAGAACGTAGTTGAGTCATTTTGGAAACTAGATTTTATTCTGACTTTGTCTCTCGTGCAATAGGAACTTTAATTTTACAACAACAATAAAAATAAAAATAAAAATTTAAACATTTCACGAAAAACACACACACACACACACACTGAACATTAAACGAATAACATAGTAACAAGAGCTAAAGTTACTGTTGATTAAATTAGATTAGCATGTTACATAAGCTTTCAAGTGAGAAATAATTCTCTTATTATTAGTTATGAACAGTGATCCAAAAACGATTACCAATATGTTTGTCCACTTAAACACTCGGTACTTCCAGTTTCCTTTTGGTTTGTGACACTTTCAACATACCCTGGCCAAGGACAGTCACCATGAAACCCAAGTAGCCTAATATGCCACTTAATCAAGTTTGTGAACTTAAGTGACCCACATTCAGATATACTCCCACAATCGACACAAGCACTAAAATTAAGACATTTGGTGAGTATAGGGAGAAAGCCTTTAACAATCAAGTCAGCGGTGACAGGTCGGTGATTTCTCACACACAAAGCGACATAACTTGACTCACGTACGGAAATATACCCAACATTACATAATGCTAAGTACTTGCATATTTGTTATAAAACTTTAAAGCACTTATGAAAACTCATGACTTTCTATGAGACCCATGTAGCGAACTTTCTGGCAACCTATCCCAAGTTGGAAGCTTTAGGTAGGCTAGGTATATAAAGACACCCCAAGAACTTACTTGTTCGAATCTCAAAGGCCACATTAGCTCTATAAATCTCAATAGATTTATTGATATTTTCATATCATGTATGCATTTAAGTTCAGATTATAAGGAAACCTTGGTACTTTGTGCCTACCGATACATCATATAATGGTATCACTGAACAAACCAATTGAAAGTACAATTAAGTAGGTTTAAAATCTAAGGTATCGTCACGTCTAATCGTCTTGACACAGTGACCTTACTCTGTTTATTATTTTCCTTTTCTTTTCTGGTTTCTCTCATTTTTATTTTGTTTTTCGGACACTATATGACTCACACGCATTACAACACAAACATAGACACATTTTACAAAGTTCCTGTGAGAGACACTGTCACTATAAATTTCTCATTCCAATCAATTGGACTAACAACTCGAAACGAATTCGGTCAAAAGCCTTGGTGAACAGATCAGCTAAATTAAAGTCACTCGGCACCTTTTCTAGGACTATTAGTTTTTTTCCAGCACAATCACGTATAAAATGAAACCTTATGTCTATGTGCTTAGTCCTACTATTCTTAACAGGATTATTAGTAATGTATATGGTGGATTCATTATCTATCTTAATAGGAGTGCAAAGGAAGTTATGACCGTAATCATGCAGTTGTTGCTGAATCCATAGAACCTGTGAACAACATCCACCAGCTGCCATGTATTTGGCCTCGCAAGACGAAATTGCAATAGAAGTCTGCTTCTTACATTGCCACGACACTAGTCTTCCTCCTAAGAACTGACATCCACCAGAAGTCGATTTCCTATCAAAATTGCAGCCACCATAATCAGCATCTATACAAGCCATGAACTCAAAATCTCCCCCAATTGAATACCAAAGTCCCAGCACTGGATGGCCTTTGAGGTAGCGAAGAATTCACTTAACAGCTTTCATATGGCTTTCTCTAGGGCATGATTGATAACGAGCGCACAAACAAACCGCAAACATGATATCCGGTCTTGATGTTGTACGATACATCAATGAACCTATCATGGCCCTTTAAAGAGTTGGATCAACTTCTGGATCAATAAAAGATAACATCCCAAGTTGATGGTTCTTTTGTTTGGGGGTATCCATCGGTGAAGTATCCTCCATTCCAAAACGTTTCAAGATATCTTGAGCATACTTCGTTTGATGGATAAAGAATCTGTCCTTCTTCTGTTCAACCTATAAACCCAAAAAGAAGTTCATCTCTCCCATAGCACTCATCTCAAAAGTCCCTTTCATAATCTGCTCAAATTCCTTGCACATCTTTTCGTTTGATGATCCAAAGATAATGTCATCCACGTAAACTTGTAAAAGTAGAAAATCCTCTCTCTTCCATTTTGTAAACAATGTACTATCGATCAATCCTCTTTCAAATCCATTTGGCCTTTCACACTCACGAGCAAAATGTCCAAAGCCATCACAGTTAAAACACTTCACTTTTGTCTTATCAAATCCTACTTTACCATCTATGACCTTTCTTCCGGTTCTATCAGTGAATCGTTGAACTCTCAAAGTTAACATAGCTAATTGCTAGTTCGAGTCCATTTCTTCCAGATCATCTGGATCAACTTACTTGTAATCCTCCCTAACCAATTCAGGATCAGTGAGTTTTCCTCCAATTAGCCCTTCATGAGCAGGCACAAACGAAGCTAGCATGCCCAAATGTCCCTCTAAGGATCTTATGCTCATCGGCATACCTGATAAACCCGAGCTTGGAGAACTATGATTCTGATTCCCGTTATGAACAACCATAGCTGATTCCAGAGAAGTTACATACATCAAGTTGTTGTCAGAATACATCGTCATCTTCAACTTTTCATCATCTCCATTGTAGAAGGCACTGATCCCTGCACTTGAAGATTTTGCAGAAGGAATGCTTGACCTGCTATGATAGACTTCAGGATGCTGAAGAAAATCACTGCTACCTGCTTCTTTTGACTTCCGTTTCATATCTTGACCTCTCAGCTTTCGAATGATCTGTTCCAGAGTCCATGTGCTGAATTCAGGATTTTGTTGGATAGATGTAACAAAACCTTCCCACTTAACTGTAAGTACCTCCAACAACTTCTCGATGATTTCCTCTGGATTAGGTTTATACCCAAAGTAAGCAAGCTCAACCAGCAAATGACTGTAACGAACTAGCATCTCATCAAGGGATTCATCTTTAAAGCTAGTGAAAACATAATACTGCTTCTTTAACAGGTCTTTCATTCTCTTCTTGAGATCTTTGTCACCTTCACAATTCTCTTTGAGTGCATCCCATAAGCCTTTCGTTGTTTCATATTTTTCAAACAGATGCAGGAATTCCCCTTAGAGAGCCATTCTGAGTGAACCCAAAGCCTTACTTTCAGCCTCGTAGTCTTTCTTTTTATCAACGTGCATCTATTCATACGTTGCTGGCTTTCCTCCACCAGAACCTGTTGGTTCCTTGTCACCTGTTACTGTTGGATGAACATACACATTGACAATACAAATCCACATTCGAACATCCATCAATCTACAGTATGACTCGAATTTGCCCTTCCAATTGACATATATGTCTAGGCTTATCAACTTCGGCGGTGAGTTGGCTTTTCCGGTTTCATGATCCATTAGAATCAATTGATTCAGCAAAGATTGATATTTGCGGGTAAACGAGACGTCATTTTCTCTGAGCTAGCAAAGTTCACGAACTGTTTAAAATAAACGAGGTCGTAAAAGTTCACGAGGTCGTAAAGAAATACGAGGTCGCAATTAGTCACTCGATGTCATAATTGAACTAGCGAGGTGTTAAAGAGCTCACGAGGTCGCAAACGAAATACGAAGTTGCAATTGAACTGGCAAGGTCATAATTAGCTACCCAAATCGAAATACGAGTTGGATGAGGCAATACAAGCCCGCGAGGTCGCAAACGATGCTGAAACCTTTAATTCTCTTGAAATCAAACCCTAAAAGTCAATATTAACACCTTAGACGGCTGCAAACTCCAAAATATACCAAGAACAAGATTTCTGGTCATTAACTGGTGAAAGAATCACGTCTAAATGACCCTAAATCAACGTTGTCTATCACCAACAAACTATAACCTTCCGGTATTAAACCAAGAGGCTCTGATACCACTAGTAAGTCCCCTAGAAACGGATCGTTAATAGTTTGTTCCAGTTATCTAAAGGTGAAGAATCCCTCTCTATAACTTGGTGATTCACAACAAAGTCCCTGGATTATCTGTTGCCTAGCAGATCTTCTCTGGACTAGCGGAAAAATCCTTTGACGACTTAACCTGTAGTATATGCTCGAAATTTCGACAAATGTTCAACCCTACTCTCTGTTGGGGTTCTATATATATAAAGGATACACGATCTAGGCTTTAGCGAGTCGACCTCGCATTTGTTGCCCAGCTCGACACAATTACGAGGTCGTAATTGATGTCCCACCTCGTAATTGAACCTGCAATTATGAGGACGTATTTCCCTTTATGAATTACGAGGTCGTAATTCATCCTTAGCAGATATTACACATTCAATACTTAAACTTAATCTAGTATTTCACGCATAATACAAAGTCTATTAATGACAATCACATTACAAAGACATATTACAATACAAGCCTAAACAATCTAGACTGCCATTGACATAGACGTGCACTTACACAGTCTAACCAGATCAAGACCGGAGCATCAGTCAGTATTCCAGAACTTATAACTTTGAACACTGATTTACGATGAATTGACTTTATACCTTTACATGATTTTATCAGGACAATCCATTTATGTATTGTTAAGAACATTGATGGAAAGGTGAGACAACCTATTAGGTCAATTTCGAAAACCCCTAATAAGGGTTCAAGTGAGAAGAAAGATGTTGCAGTTGCTGCGCCAAATACAAAAACTAATGAATCCCAGGTATTGGCCAGCCGACTACTACAAAACATTCTGAAGATTTGTCAGTTGAAGTTAATTCTGAAGTCCCACCTAATGGGACATCTTAAAATTGTAGAAATATTCGTGTTTTGATGCGGAAGTTATGTGATCAACAATGGTGATTATGATGTGTTAGTGTGTGTTCTTGAGAAAGAAAGGAGTGTGTGTGAAATGATATGATTTCATACAATACGGGAATGAGTTGTTAGCTTACAAAAGGTTACTAGAAATGAAGGATTGAGGGGTTTATATATCCTAAGGAAACTTACAAAAGCTCCCCCTCAACCTTACAATTATTACATAAAACTTCATAAAGTTAAATACAACTAAGCACTATTTTTGTATCTCTAACATTCTCCCCCTTAGTGCTTGGTTGTGAGCTTGGTAGTCCATCATTTCTTCCTTTGATATCTTCTCCTCATGCTTGCTGTCCTTTGCTTGTTCTTTCTTTTCTTATAACTTTGAGCAGCAATTGATGTTGATGGTTTGTCAATCTTATCTCTCCAGAAGGCTCTTTTCTTGTAACTATTCCAAGTGTCTTTCCAAAACTTCTTGGGAATGAAATGCCAGTTATCACCTTCAGGGCGTTCAACTGGCAGTCGGATATTGTCTTGGAAATTCACTGGAGGAATGTTGTGAGGACCATGCTTGTGACTAGGATTCCAAAGAACCCATGAGCCTGTCTCAGTATGTCTCACTCCTTCTTGAGCCTTGGGAGTCCTTTCAACAATAAGATCTCTTACTCTTTGACGTATCTCAAGAACAGCTTTGATACGTCTAATATGATTTCTCCTCTGAGACTTGATGTTGTCATCTTCTTCATCACCAGCATCTTCATCTATTGCACTCAGAATGGACAAGCAGTAGTTCAAAGTACCATCAGAGTACTTTGGAAAATCTGAAGCACGAATGAAGATCTTTCTCTTTAAACGATTAATGAAGACGAACCCATCCAAGTCTTCAATCACATCTCCAATTTGAAATCAATCTAGCTCATAACCTCCAGCTCTTTGATTTGGTTTTGTGAGGTTAATCCTGCTAGTTCTTCTCTCTAAGCCGATCTGAAAGTCATTGAATTCATAAAATCTGATAATAGCTTGAATGTGGCTTTTCAATGCTTCATAGGCTTGAAGTTGATATGGAGTCTTGATAATCAGATAAGCATATTGATTGTAGAGGAACAGAACGTTTGAGATCTTCAAGTGTTGAAATGATTCTTCTTGAACCAAATACATACAACCATCTACTCTACGAACTTTGAATCTAACAAGTCTCATGTTGTGAGACATCAAGGGAACAAACAACTCTAGTAGTTGTGTGATTGGTCTTTCAAACTGTCTATACCACTATTCTTCTCTCACCGAACTAACAGCATTCATCAACTCCATGTACTTATCTCTTTGATCTTTATGTCTGAATTGAAAGAATGCTCTCAACCGATTCAATGTCATGTTCAATCCTTCAACAGGTGTGCAGTAAATCTGGAAAGCTCTTTCTTCAAGATATCAATCTTTGCACACAATCTCATCGGGTTTTATACTTAGATCCAGAATTTGCTCATAATTCTCAACAAAATAACCCTCATTAATCTGCCATATTCTGCTTCTTGAGATTCTTGGATGTCTGACTCCTTGTTCAAGCTCACTTGGAGTCTCAAGATTCTCTGGGTTTCTCAAATGATATATAATATCTTCAAATATATTTTTCCCATATATTTCTTGCTGAGATTGTTCACTTGTTGGAGCATTATCAGGATCATCACTTGAATCGGATGAATCAGACTCATCATTTTCAGGTTGAAATGGATCAGGATCACTTGACTCGTCAGAAGTTGTGGAGTAATAATGTGAAATATTTTTGACCAGTAGAGGTAGATCATTTGAATCCGATTTATTAACATGAGTTGTAGAAGCTTGAGCTTGAGTTTGATCTTGATTGATTTGCTCTTGATCTTGGATCACATCTTGTACATTTTGTTCTTGACCATTTTGTCCTTGAGTTTCATAACCTTCTCCGATATCTCTTATATTCTCCCCCTCGGGTTGATCATCAGGATCTTAATCATCCCGACTCCTGGAGATATCGGCCAGTCTACATTGTTGGTCAAGTTCTCGAACTCTTTTCTGAAGAGCTTCTACTTCAGCTTGTTTTGCTTGTTGATTTTCTTGAAATGACAAATATGCAAGAAGTGATTGAAAGATTGATCGTTTATGAGAAGTTAGATGTGGTTCTTCGGATCTCAACCGATGCATGAGAGAAACAATAAGAGTGTCGGTTGACAGACCACTGGTGGCAAGACGTCTTGGTGAGCAATCACTTAGATATTCGGCAGAATCAGAAGATTCGTAAGAAGAATTGGAAGAATGATGTGGTGAACTGGGATCAGGGAAAGATTGAGTAATTGGTGTGGATGTTGTTGTTGGTGGAATTGATGGAATTATCGAAGTTGTTTGAATTGGTGATGATGGAATTGGTGTTGTTGTTTGCCTTGTTGTTGTTGTTGTTGTTGGTATTGTTACTCAGGGAGATAATGAAGATGCTACTAGAGTACCAATACGTAAAGCACCACCAGTAAGCAATCTCGGTGATGATCTTGTTTCGGTGGCAGGAAGTTTTCCGGTTAAGATATTTCTAGATACAAGCAATGCACATCTCTGACCTTCTTCAATCCCTTCAACAAACTGGGATACCAACCTTTGAGCTTCAATAGGAAGAGGAATAATAGAATCTGGCACTTCAGTGGCCTCAAGTGAGTCTACTGAGTGACCCGAAGACATCATTACTGTCTCAGGATTTCCTGTTGATTCAAGATTATGAATAACAGTTGATGATTCGGCTTAACAACCTGAATCTTGTGGGAAATGAAGGTGTATAACTCCGGAGTCACTTAGACTTGCCGTTATCCCTAAGGCACGAAGAGCTGACGCAACTGATTGAGCTCGAAGGAACTCATACTGTCGCATAGCCAATCTAGCCACTAAGGCGCCTTCGTTCAAAGCTGGCGTGATGTTAGCAATAGAAGGACTTCCAAACAATCCTCGAGAGGGCACAATAGCCAATCTCTCTATGTTTTTTCTGGCAACATCACCTAGATGTGCAAATGGTATTACAATCGATGCAATTGGTGTCCTAAGTGGGCTTCTAGACAAATGTGCAGAAATGAAGTTCAAGAGAGGAGCAGATGTCTCTTGTGTTTCAACATTCACAGACTTAGAAGGAGAATGGAATGGAGTACGTGGATTTTGCTCATGCATTAATGAGACGTCAGTCTGTAGAGAGACTTTCGAATGGCTTGCGGAGGTTTGACCTTGCGAGAGTTGGGAGCTCTCTGGTATTTTCAACCCCTCCCTCATGTCCTCCTTGTTCCTCCGGGATGTCCATGACATCATCTGCAAATATATTTGCATCATCTGAATCAGACTTATCATCACTTGAGTCATTTGCATCTTCTTGTTCTGTTGTTTGAAATCGATCATATTCAAATCGAGATCTCTTGAATTTTTTGCGGATATTAACAGGAATTGATTTCATTCGGCCTTGAAAATATGTAGGTGGAGGAGATCGAGGAAATGATGAAGATGAAAGAATTTGTGATACAACGGTTTGAGGTTGAGTTTGTTCCAATGTGGGTGGTACAGGTGAAATGATTTTTGGAAGTGGTGAAGATTGATGAATAGGTGATTGGGGTGTTTTAGGTGATTTGGGAGAAGATGGAGATGACGATCTTTGAGGTGACGGTGTTTTGGGTGATGAAGATGATCTCAAAGTAGTTGTTTTAGGTGGTGGAGATCTAATTGGTTTTGGAGACCCATTAATAGAAATTGTCTCCTCAGAAGATGCAAGTGAAGAAGGTTCAGCTGGAGTTTTTCTTTTCAGTTTCTTTGACGAACTCCCCTTCTTCTTTCTCTGAAAAACTTGCTTACTTAATTTCAACTCAAACTTTTGACCTTTCACAATCTTTCTTCTCTTAGGCTCACTGGAACTGGATACACCCTCACGCTCTTTTCTTTTTCTCTTTGACCCCTCACTTGGTGTCCTATGCACAACTTGGGCAGGAACCGGGAGGCTTTCCGGTCCCAGAGTTGTTCTAATCCAGTCCAGGTAAGCTTGATAATCCACATTATTCTCAGAAACCAAATCCAGCAAATGAGATAGAATTAAATATGTATAACTTGCAATTCCAGAGTCTCTAACTTACTTGTACTGTTAGAGTGTAACTTTTGTATCATCATGAAGTCTCGGAATGCTTTTCTCATGTCTGACTGCAGCATAGACAATTACTGTCAGAAATCTGATGAAAGGAATATACTTCTTGGGAGCTGAGACTTTTCCATTAACCAATACTATTAGTTGGTCCCACAAAAGTTGAGCAATGTCGTAATGTCTATCAAAGACAAGACCATAAAAGATATGCAACATAGGATGAGTCAGATTATCCATCCCTCTTGTATACGGAGTTAAGTAGTTGCTGAGGATGGAGTATACATAATACCAGATCTTGGTTAGATTCTTCAGCTTGAAATCCCTAGTCCTGGTCAAAGGACCTTCATACCCAAGTGAGATTAATGCAGCAAACATTATATCATTGGACTCAAAGTCATCAAAATTAACATGTCCGTTATAATTAGCTTCAGGAAGCATCAGAATTCTTCTGAAGTCATCAAGATTGAACTCAATGTCATATACTCTATCTCTAAAGCTCAATTGGTATTGAAAGAAACCTTGACGGCGAAGTTCGGGAGATTTATGTTTAGGTTTTGATCTTGAAGAAGATGGATCTTGAGGCTGAACAAAACTTATGGTTCTCCACATCTCAAACAAATAAACTTCAGGATAGTCTCTTTCGACAGTAAGAACATAGGAGAGTGGATGTTTGTGTAGAATTCTCGGGACAATTAGGAATCCTCGGGCAATATATGGATCAGAAAGAACTCTGTTGTTTTTCATATTCTTTGAGTTGCCAGCAGTGAGAATTTCTTCAATTGATGCATTAAGAGCAATCTCCTCATCATGTTGGATTTCTTCTTGATGACCCATTATTTATAATTTTCTGATTTTAAGACACAAAACAGTTTAACGCACACATAAAGTAATGTTTGAATAGCAAATAACAAGTTTCATACAAATTATTTACATAAAGTACAAAGAGGTTCACAAAGGCGATCAATTCAGTGTATTTCATATAAATAACTTGATATGAGAAAATAAACACAAAATAGTTAGATACATATTCCCATATATAAACATAGCAAGGAAGTACACAAAGGCGTTCAATTCCTCATATTTTTATATATAGAAATATATATATATATATAACTTTTAAAAATAAGATATAATCATATAAGTACAAGATATTTGAGAATAATAAGTACACAAAGGCGTTCAATTCCTCGTATTTCAAATATATTGCAATTATATGATTATATAAGCACACAAAAATTAGGGTTTTTGAAAAAAAATTTCTAAGTATGGAAAAATATACTAAGTATGAGAAACAAGACGATCTTGATGAGATCGTCCTGAGTTTCAACTCAGGTTAAGAATTCAAGACAACTTTGGAAAGATCATCTGATCTTTTGAGATAAAGTTTAAGTATTGGAAACAGATAGTTGGGATGATCTTGAGGAAGATCGTCTTAACATTTGAAAGAAATGTTAAGTCTTGAAAAAGCAGTGGGACGATCTAGTTAAGATCGTCTCAAAGTTTATGAGATGAAGATGGTTTAAGTATAGAAATAAGAAATGGGACGATCTTGGTGAAGATCGTCTTGAGATTTGTCATCATAAAACGGTTAAGTATGGAAAAGAAAAATGAGACGATCTTGATGAAGATCGTCTTAAGGTTTTGTCCTTTGAAATCCTTTTGAAGTGAAGGTATATTGAGACGATCTTGGCAAGATCGTCTTGGTAAACAAGTGACAAAACACTTCACTTCATTTTTGAAAAATTCTAACACTTAGAAATGTAAGTTGAAATTATGTCAATTTCTGGAAAAATTGAGCAAAATTTCCCCTTATATTTGAAAGTATTAGTTTTGAGCAAAACCGATTTCTTACGAAATCAGTTACCCATTTAATTGATTTTGAAAAGTTTCTAACAACCACACAGCGTACAGACCCTAAGACGATACTGACAAGATCGTCTTGGTCGTGGTCTCAGGGGTTTACAAAGGGAAAATAAATAGATGGAACTAAGACGGTCTTGGCAAGATCGTCTCATTTCCAAGTCGTTTTGGAACCAAGACAATCTTAAACTAGATCGTCTCAGAACCAACCCAAACAAGAAATGAGAAGACTTTGCCTAGATCGTTTTAAATCCAATCAGTTAACATACAACAAATATATTACAAAATGATTCAAACTAACATCAAAACTCATTACAAACACTTATCACTTACATAAATCACAAAAACTATCAAAAACAACCTAGACCAAATCAAGACCATTCTAGGTCATTGTCTTCACTGAAACAGGGGGTTTCTATTTTTGAATTATCAAAAACACAATTTCAAGCATTTAAACAAGTAAAAATCATTCACACATAACCTAAACATGCTTCTAAATCATTCAAAAAACACAGAAACATTAACAAATGCAAGGAATTCGAATAAATTGAAGAAGATGAGATGATGATGATGAAATGGAATGAAATGGAATTTGAAATGATCAATCGAATTCTTACTTGAAGATGGAATTTTCAGATGATGATGATATGGAATGAAATGATCAGCGTTGAAAAAGAAACACAATCCTTGTTTTGATTCAATGATCAGGCCGAGATGATTTTTGAAGTGATTTGAGAGAGAGAGAGATTCGAGTTATACGGGTAAAAGAAATAAGGATAAGAAAAATAATTCTCTTTCCTCCAACTTGTTTAATAAGATTCAAGACGGGTCAGGTCAAATGGGTTTTGACCCGGTTTTAAAATGGTTTGGACTAAACAGATTGAACATTTGGGCCTTAGAACTGGGCCTTTTGAAATTGGGCTCAGAATGGGCTTAACATAACAAAACATATAATAAGACAAACACAAAACGAAAAATATAACAAAACAAATAATAAAGCAACTTAATCAAAACAAATATTGGTTTTTGATTTTATCATTTTTATATATTTTTCAATTTTCAATTTTTGTTTGTTTTTCCAAAATTAACAATAAGTTTCTTTTCAAATAGTGCATATACACAAACTCCCCCTAGATACATGAATTATCCTTTTTCTCCCCCTCAAACATTGCATGATATTTAAGCACATTGCACATAAACATAGCATGAATGTCTGACAGATAATGAATGAACGAGAAAGAGATAAAGAATTTGTACAAAACATGTAGAGGCAAGTAAGTGCACTGGTAATGAGCACTTATTCGAGATTGTTTCTTTGAAAAGAAACTTAGGATCGTGTGTTGAAAAGCATCCAGGTTTGAAATGCTAAACACAGACCTTTATTACCTGCAAAACAGAATTAAGTCTTTTTAGGTACCCACTTTTGAATGAGTCCTTTTGGGTTAGTGGAATCAAGAAAGGTATACAAATGAGGTTTTCGAACAAGAGGTTTATTCTTATAATTCATTACAATCCCATTTGCATTAATAATCAGAGGTTTAGAAATCACAGTAGAAGATTTAGAATTTATTACAGACCATGGTTTAGCTAAATTACACAAATTTGAATCAACTTTATCGTCTTAGAAACAACTAAGTAAAATGGTCTAAAAGAAGATCGTTTCAAGGTACTTTCTTCAAGAACACTAGAAACGACAAAATAGTTGTGCAGAACTCAAATTTGCTCTTTTCTCACTTAATTTTGAGAGTTAGAACTTGATTCAAAAGCAGAAATGCTCAGAATTCGATCGCGCACAACCCTAGAAACAAAATTATAGCTCAAATCAACTCAAACCCAAAATCTAGTCTATTTTCCACAAATTTCAAATTTCACTCAAAACTTTGAATTAGATTCTGAAATTTAACAGGATTTTTTCTGAGGTGATTTAGAATGAATTTGTGAACAAAAACAAGAAAATTGAGTGAAAATTGATGTAGAAATGATGAAGAGCAGAGACGGTTTTGTTTGAACACGAATTTTGAATTTTTGAACAAAATCAACACAAATCTGTACAGAATTTGTTCCGGTTCTTCAACAGATTGTTGTTTTGCTCTGATACCAAATGATAATTGTAGAAATATTCGTGTTTTGATGCGGAAGTTATGTGATCAACAATGGTGATTATGATGTGTTAGTGTATGTTCTTGAGATCGAGAGGAGTGTGTGTGAAATGATATGATTTCATACAATATGGGAATGAGTTGTTAGCTTACAAAAAGTTACTAGGAATGAAGGATTGAGGGGTTTATATATCCTAAGGAAACTTACAAAAGCTCCCTCAACCTTACAATTATTACATAAAAGTTCATAAAGATAAATACAACTAAGCACTGTTTTTGTATCTCTAACAACATCTCCTGGTGGTAAGACAAGAGTAAAATTGAATGAAAAGGAATGTTTAAAACATGGTGATAAATCAGAATCTCAATCTGAATCTTGTGTTAACATGCATTAGAAAGGTAATGCAGTAAATATGAGTGACGCTACATTATCTTCTTGTCAAATGGAAACAACGAATGATGGGTGACAACAAGGCACCAGGAAAACCCCATTTTCTCTCACCCTCCTTGGCAATGGCGATTCTTTCCCTAACCTGAATTCGATCTAAAAAATCTTGTTAATATGTCCCTCTCACTGATTTCGATCGGCTGAAGTGCACGTTAGAGCTAATCTATTTTGTTTTCATATTAGGGTTTTAGTTTTCCTGTTCGCCGCCACTATTTAATTCAGTTGATCCTATTTCTACTTGATTATTGGACTGAAACTATTGGAATTGTTGATTTGGCGATCCATCTTTTTGACTATTTTGGTTTACTAATTGATCATGGGGTAATGTTGATAGTCTCTTTCAGTTTTAGGGTTAGGGTTTTGTTAGTCCCAAAAGTTGATTAACCTGACTGGCAAGCAACTCTAATCTGGAATAAGACCAAATTAGAGTGCGATCCAGATATATATATTAACAACAAAGTAAATAACTGAAAGTAAATTGCGAGAAACTGAAGGGCATAAACTATATAAATAATATATATAATCAACTATGTGACATTGAGAAATGATTCAAGAGAACTGATCATTCACTTGAAATGGATGAAGTTCAGCAAAAAGATGATGTTTTTCAGCCATGTGTTTTACATCACGATGGTGAAGAAGTAACTGAAGCTGACCTTGATGATTGCTTGCTGAATCGAAATGCTAATCATTCTCGTGAAGTTAGTGTTGATGAATCTCAGCAAAGAAGTGTTTACCAGACTTGTTTTTGTTATGTTAATACCAAAGAGTCTACAGGGAGTTGCTAATGATAAATCATCGCTAATTAAGGAAGCCCAACTATGAGTACAATCAACTAGAACTCTCACTGATGAAGTCCAGCGAAAAGTGTACTCCAGTGAAGCTTTAACTGATGAAGCTTCAACTGAAGATCCAACTGAAAATCCAACTGAAGATCTAACTGAAGTTCCAACTGACGTTCCAACTGAAGATCCAACTAAAAATCCAACTGAAGATCCAACTGAAAATCCAACTGACGTTCCAACTGAAGTTCCAACTGGAGATCCATTAGTTGAAGTTCAAAATGAAATGTCTATTTGCCTGATGAAGAACTCTGTGCCCACTCAATCATTACCAGACACAACTCAATGGCTTAAACAACGGATAGGCGTAACAACTACCAACCGAACACTTGTGTTTATCTTGATATTCGATTATTATGGTATGGGTTTTTGTGTTATTCCTATGAATATGTGTTTGTCGATACTTGATAATCATTATCATGATGGCCACTTGAACACTTGTTCATCATGTGTGCGAGAAAAGCAAGTCACTCTTAAATCTTTACTTCTTGATGAAATGATTAAAACCGAAGTGGTTTCATTATTTGTTCATGCTGATATGTTTAAGTATGATAAGGCCATCGTGTGGGCTGAAAAGGCGAGTTTATCAAAAACTTTGAGGGCTGATTTTCTGGGTAAACAGCAACAATTCAAATTGAAGTCTAGAGCTGAACTGACATATTAGTTTAGAGAAGGTTTACAAACAATTGCTTATATGTTTGCACTATATGAAGAGAGGAAGTATGTTGAAATGCCTAGTTTTGTTACTCTAATCAATGAATTGTGTGATACTTTGAAGGCTAATTTTCAGCAACAATTCAGATAGAAAGAAAGCTGAAACTTCACGCATAAGAGCTAATTTGTTTGCCGATTTTAGAACCACCTCAGCAACATTTTTCATTCGATCTTGAAGCCAGTGGGAAGGTTAAATGTAAAATGAGAACTAAGGCTAAAACTGATTTGTTTGATAATGGTGCTAGGGATAGACAGTGTTCAAAAGAAAATGTTTTCATGGTTAATTTTTATGGAGAAAGAAGGTATGCACAAATTTCCTACTTAAGGGTTGATTTGTTGGTTGATCCTAAAGTCAGTCAGCAACACTCCTTATCTTAAAGCTGATCAGATTGTTGAGTACAAGGTGAAAATGCAGTTGTATGTGTCTGGTCTTATAAGAGCAACAAGTTGAGAATGAGTATAGACTTCATTGTAAGATCCTTTTTAAGTTGAAACACAATCTGGTCGATATGTGTGTTGAAACATATTTGGGCTTTGAAATTCTGGTCTATATTGGGATGAAGAAAAGTGAATTATATGTGTGGTTAGAGAAATGTAATCTCATGATACATGAGATTATGATTCTTGGAAGTATTGAAGCAAACAATATGATCAATGCTGATGTTTATCTAGTCTCTACTGATGTTTCGAAGATTGAAAACATCATTCTCTTGCTACAATCCGAAGGTTCAATTATCACCACCAGATGGGTGTTAGCAAAAGGAATTCATGCGCTGGAAATGTTTAAGGGGGAAAACTTAAGGCCTTACTTTATGGACTTGAGGGCAAGTCCCAAAAAAGAGGGAGAGAATAATGCGGAAATGACCCCGAGTCATTTTCACAAAAAGGGTTGGCAACCCATAGGATTAAATGATTTCCGGACATGCGTTTATTATAACGTAATCACATACCAACAACTGCCACTTGAGCATGTTATATAGTTAGTGCATGATTCTCAGTGACATGAGCATTCTAGATATGTGAAGTATATTTGTTTATAAGTTCAAGTCTTGTAATTATCTTGTAATTACCGTTTGTCTTAATATTACACTTGCATATTTTGTTGAGCCAATTGGGATCCAACTTATGTTTATATGTTTGTTTATTATTTGTATTTTGCAGGTTTTAGACATAACATATAAAGAGTCGTTAAGTTAATATTGTTTCTGCGTATTAACAGCAGTTGAGATATTAACTTAATGTACTTCCAAAGGGAAGTTAAGATAATTGTGTTTTTGCGTATTTACAGCAGTATAAACATTATCTTATATACACACTTCCAATAGGTAATATAGACGACATTGTTTCTGCGTATTTACAACAGTTGAAATGTTGTCGAAGGCTAATGCTAGTTATGCGTATATTTACAGCAGTTAAAGCATTATTTGAGTTAATGTCGGTTCTGCGTCTTGACAGTAGTAAAGACATTAACTCAGAGTACAATGTCGGTTCTGCGTCTTGACAGCAGTAAAGACATTTGCTCAATATATCCTAAGTATTATTTGAGGGTTCTTAGGAACAAGCAAAAGATTTGCTTGTTTAAAGTAAGAACACTCAAATGGTCATTTGAGAGTTTCTAAGAAACAAGCAAAAGTATGCTTGTTCTAAAGAACTCTCAAATGGTTTGGGAATTTCTGTGGAAACAAGCAAAAGTATGCTTGTTCTAAAGAACTCTCAAATGGTTTGGGAATTTCTGTGGAAACAAGCAAAAGTATGCTTGACCACAAAAACATGCAAACAGGCCAAAACCCTAATGGACTTGGGCTTGGAAACATGCATGGGCCTGCGTGTTCCTAGCCCTTGCCTATAAATAGAATGTGTGTGTCATGCGTATTTGAACAAGAGTGTAGAGAAAGAAACGAGCAAATCCTAGAGAGAGAAACTTAAGATCACGCATAAGGTTTTCTTGTGGGTGATACTCGTCTCGTGCACGAACCACAAACACATACCGGCCCCCCAAACGGCTCGTAGACTGCAGATTACCACGTGTTTGGTAAGGTGTGTCCGGAGAGCCGTTCCCGGAGTGTTTATCATCACGTAAAAGATATATATATATATAGTGATATATATATCATCTAAAGCTAGATATATAAACCGTGGGTTATCTCGAGGAATTTCCGTACCTCAACATATCCTTAAGTTGATCTCTGGTTAGATAAGAGTACAAGACCGGAGGGACTTACAACTGGTATCCAGGGCCACAGGTTTTCATAACCTTGGTTAGAGATTGACAACGGTTTTGTGATATCCTTTTATTTACGTGATTTAGGTGAAAGTTAATCTTTGGGCACGTTTTTGAAAGAAAGGTTCAAACTTATTGCAAAATATTGATTAATCTATATCCTAGTAACATTTTCTCATAATCTCATTTATCCTTGAGCAATATCGGGCTCAGGATCTAAGAAATTGTGTGTAAGTGGTGTTTGTGTGTTATTGAAAAGTGTACTATGCGTGTTCTTGAACACTAGTACCTTTTTTGCGCGTTTCGATATTATCAAGGCATTTGTGTGTTCTTGTGTTTTGCTTGTCCTTGAAACTTTGAGAGTTCTTGAGACTTTGTGTGTTTCTTGAATTTTGCGCGTTTCTCCAGTTTGCGTGTTCTCAGATTTTGCGCGTTCCTGAACCTTTGCGTGTTCCTGGATTTTGCGTGTTCCTACACTTTTGTGTGTTCCTAGTTTACGTGTTCTTGTGTCATTTGCGTGTTTATAAGTTGAACCACATACACAATGGCATCCAACTATCTTAACCAATCAATACTAATGGACCATGAGACTGGTAAGGGTAATTCACCACCCAAACTAATGATCATAGACCAATACTTTTCTTGGAACGGTCGATTTGAATCCTTTATGCTATTCACCGATATTAGAATGTGGACTTGTATGACTGAAGGATATAAAGCCCCAACATATGAGGACAGTGGTGTTACCAAAGTATATGCTTATTAAGATATGACTGAATCCAATAAGAAATTATATGAGGCAGAGAAAAAGGCACTTTCATATTTAAAAATGTCATTGCCACAAGATATACTACATTTTTTTAACGGATTCAATACATCTAAAGAACTTTGGTTAGCATTAAAAAATCATTGTGGAGGGTATGAAACACTTAAAAAGAATAGAAAAGACCTTCTAAAGCATCAGTATAATGTATTTAATGGGTTAAGAAGTGAAAGCTTAGATCAACTAATTACACCATATTATCATTTGCTAGCAGAGTTGCAAGCATTTGAGGTTACGTACTCTGAGGAAGAGAAGGTCGAGAAATTTTTGAGCTCTTTGCCAGAAAAGTGGAATCATTATATTACCACTTTGCAAGAGAAAGCAGATTTCGACGGTATGTCTCTAACTCAAATAGTTGCTAAGTTTAGGGGACAAGAAATGAAACAAAAGAGGAGGGAAGCAGGAAATAATAATTCTCAGATTCCCGATCTTTATTAGGGTAGGCCTTCGATTAATGTAAGTCCAAGTTCCCCTGATGGAAGCACAAAGGCCTTACTGAGTGAAGATGTTAACTTACAAAGGATCTCTGTTGACTCCGAGGGGAACATATGTTGTGTTTCGAGTCAGAGCGACAATTTAGGCAATCGTGGATATCCTACCTCCAGTGCTAGTTCCACTATGCCTATAAGTGGCAGATGTGCGGAAAGTCACTTATCCGTTCTTGCATCATTCGTGACATCATATGAACAGTTTATCCAAGGAAAGGTTCAAGATCCTCGTCTTATAGAGGAAGACTACGAGCAAAATGATCCTTTGGACTTAGAAGAGATGGATCTGCAATGGCAAATGGCTATGTTGACTCTTCAGGCTAAACGGTTCCTATCAAGGACAGGGCGGAAGGTCGTGGGTTCCAAGCTTGGCTTTGATAAGTCTAGGATAAAGTGTTACAATTGTGAATGATTTGGACACTTTGCTAGGAAATGCCAGAGACCGAAGAAGGATGATAAGTCAATGGTGAGTCGTCAAAACTTCAATCAAAGTGGATCAGTAACTCCTCCAAGTGCTCCACAACGAAGATTTTTTCAAGGATCGAGTTCAAATGCAAATAACTCTTCTCAAAAAAACAGTTATCACGAGCATTGGTGGTTCAACAGCAGGAGGGATCGTATGACTGGGGTTTAATTGTGGAAGAAGCCGACAATGCCTATCTTGCTGAGATTAGTTCTGATATATCTTCATATTCTGAATAAGAGATTCAAGAAAGTGATGATACTCAAGCATCTGAGATTCATGAAAAATCATTAGTTGTGAACAATCCAAATAAGGTCGAAGTTCAAAAGACATTATCGGGTCTGATGAACCTCATGACAGACTTAACTATCTCAAAGAGTCAAGTTTCGGTAGAAAGGACTAATAACATGTGGAACATTGATACAGGGAGTTCCATTCATGTGACTGGAGATAGTGGTATTCTGTCAGACTTTGTTAAGATTTCTGATGTTCAGGTGAACTTTGCCGGATCTGCAAAAGGCTATGCCACAGGCCATGGTAAAGTGAACATTACAAATCTCAGTCTTGACAAGGTGTTCCATGTTGAGCATCTTAGTCAAAACACTGTGAGTGTCAGTCAAATGCATGATGTGTGTCATAGATGGGACAAGGATCATGAAAATCTTCCTCATTTGATTCCAGAGTCTTCCAGGGTTGACAATGACTCAACAAGCGGAAGAGTTATTCTAAAAGAAAATGAGACATTATATTTGAAATACTCAAAGTCTACTCCATTGAAGCCTGTGAAAACAATGAAAGAAGTTTTGGAAAGATTTTCTTGCATTGAAGAGATGACAGAGTATGGAATTCCCATTACTAAAGAAAATCTCAAGAAATTTAAACGGAAACGAAGCAACAAGAAAATTTCCTTGCTTTATATGCCGTGAGAAAGGTCACTCTGCAAGTAAATGCCCATGCAAGGGATCAAACATAAATGCATCTACAAGCAATGATGATCAATCTTCAGACAACTTATCCAAGTTAAATGAGAGAAATTTAAGAATTAGTTCTCAAAAAATGGAGGGAAAACATATGGTGAATGAACAATACAAGAGATCAACTGGAAATCTTGTTGGTTCTTCTCAAAAACTCTCTATGCATTCTTTATCAACTCAAAAATCAAAGGTTGTTGTCAAGAAATCTGTTTCTCTAAGTTATTCTTTTTCAAGTAACAGATCTAAAAAGACCAAAAGCAGATTTCCTTCAAACTTATATGGAGTTAAATCATCTGCTAAGTCTACAGAATATCATAGCACATATTATGATCGATTTGCTGGAAGGAGTAGAAACGATTTCAGATCAACTCCTCAGAGCTATCACGTTGGTGAATCATCTAATGCCTCGCACAAGAAAGGTCATGAAGATGATTCAAATCACTTAAATCAGGTTTTGGGTATAGGAGGATGGGGAGAATTTGCATATCGTGATGATTCAGGGAGAATCTGGACAAAGAAGGTCTGGGTTCTTGATGAAGAAAACTAAGTCCCTTCATTTGTGCGAAGGACACAGTCAAGGAAGATCATGTTATATTGGTTATCGGTGACTGAGTTCTGGGTACATTTTCATTAGATAACATAGTGGGTTATCGTACTTATTTACCTGTTTTCATCATTGTAAATCATAGTGCAAGTCTCATGAATGTTGATTTATAATTTAATTATAAAGTAACAACTTTGAGAAAAATGAGTGTATGTAAAGTGTTACTTTATTTTATGCTTGTTAGTAAATCATTTGTGATAACATGATTATTAGACTAATGATTGATGTTATCCAATGATGAATATGCAATGATGAGTTACATATGATGGTTACACTAAGGCCTTTGATCGATCACGTTTTGAGTTTCTAGTCCAGTTAACTGGAATGAGAAAACCCTTAGTTTTTACCTCTCAAGAACCAGCTTATTCAGAAAATGCAACACAAAAATAGAATAATGGTTTAAGGGGGAGTCGTTACTACAAGAGAAATGACTATTCAATATCGCATTTATGTTTACTCATTTGCTATATCCAATCTCTTCAGTAGTAATTGTTCCTTCTAGATGTAACAACCCTACTTTTTAAATATTATATACGTGCTAGTTAGGTTGTCTATGATTCCGCAAGCCATAGTTATACTTGAAGCTAGTAGATAATGCCCCTAAATTAGCAATCTAAATTTATTGTTAGTGTTGAGTTAAATTTAATAAAAAGCCATTGAACAAAAATTTTAATTAATATTTAATCGACTTATAAATAATAATATAAGTCTCACAAGTTGAGATAACTATCAAAAATTCTTATAAATGTCCAACAATTTGAACCATCAAGTCAACAAAATAATATTTGGTCATGAAAATGCCTTGAACATCATAAAAATAATTATAACTCTTTGAGTACATAAAAATGCTTGAATGATAATAAGTATATATATAAGAGCCTAACATAAATACAAGAATACAACCATTGAGCCATGTAACAAAATAAAAACACAAAAATGTTTACATACATACATATATACACGACACACATACATGTACATATAGTAGGATAAATACTTAACTTACACTACTAATAAATACAAATACTCTTACAAAATATATGTAACATCCCGACTAAGGCGGAAACACGAAGTGCCACAGAACGACATGGTACAAAAGATTTTAAAGATAAAACATCAACATTAAGTTTCAAATATCATTCGAAATCAAAAGACAATAAGTTCAAGATGACGTTTAGAATTCATTACATAACCATAATCCATAAAAGAAAAACAAATTGTTCGCATTACAAGTCCACCGAATAACAAGCAAGTACAATCCATGAGGCGGTCCAAGCTACGAACCTAATGCTCTAAACCTGAAAATCATGAAGAAAAAGTGTCAACTACAAGAGTTGAGTGAGTTCATAGGTTTTTAACTAACAACATATTATTATTTCAATATAATTAGAGATAATGAATCATAAAACTTCCAAGTATTCTTCCAAAATATTCATTTGCAAAAACGTATGTTCAATTCATAATATCCCACATAATAACTGTAACAACACGATTTTTTCACTCGAATTCACATCAACAATGGTGTTTGGTTAGTGTGTGTGTTCTTGGTGTTTGTGTGTGTGTTGAGAGAGAATTGGGATCAAGAGTGTGTTATTGATATGATCAGTATTAAGAGTTATTCAAAAGTTATGTCAAGAGTTATGATTTCTAAGGAATTGAGGGCTATTTATAGTCTAAACTATCCAACTATGTTAATTAACACAATTAGCCCCTCAACCTTAGAAATCATCAACACATGACTTAACAACAAGTAAGTCCATAACTTAAATTACATTGTATCACTATTTTTGAATTTCTAACATTCTCCCCCTTAGTGATATATTGTAAGGTCTGAAGTACGTGTTGTTTTGTCTTGTAGGAATGAATTTGATGAGCCCGGTGATGAAGAGAATTGGTGTGTTGAAACAAGTCTTCAAAGCTTTCTCATTGTCTTTGGAGAACTTGATTGAGTCTTGGTCTTGGACTTCTTGAAGTTAGATCATTTGTCGATTCTCAATGTTCTTTTTGAACAGAGAATGATGAGTGTGTGTATGTTTTGAATCCTTGAAGATTGTTGAAATCTTGGAATGAATTTTCAGAGATATGTACTCTCCCCCTTGATATGTGCAATGTAGCTTTAGGTAAAGTGTTGTTGTATGACTTGAAGATCTTTAATTTGATGAAGACTCTTTTTGAAGCTTTTCTTCTTTGTCTTGAATCTTCAATCTTTTGTCCTTTGAAACTTTGATCTTTGTCACATCATCTAAAGCACTTTTGAGAGTAAACATTTGAATGAGGATTTGACAAGTCTCTTATGAATTAATCATGCTCCCCCTCAATTCATGAGTAATCACAGTCTCTTCGTTTTTTTAAAAATCTCTTGGTAAATCTTGAATGTATATTTTTTTCGTTTGAGATGAATAAATTTCAATTTGAATTTGGAACCTTTGCAGTTTGGAATGAAATCAAACAAACTTTGAAAAAGAATGATCATAAATGAAATTTGAGAGAAAAGAACTCCAAATAAACTTGAAAACTTCCAATTTGGAAAGCAATTGAAACAACCAAACACAACCTTTTCTCCTTGTCCTTATCAATCATTCTAATTTCTTCTCCTAATCAATAATCAATCATACTATTTTCTCCCCCTCATAAGGACAAAGTTGAGAACCAATGTCATTATTTAAACAGTGATTGATTTGAATATTAAATGAAATAATCATGACTAAAATCTAGACATTATGCTCATGGAGAATTATCAACCATCAAAACATCAATCTAACCATATAAACCAACCCAATTGTTCCTATGGGTGACTAAAATATAAGATTGAAGTTGTTGGGATAAACATTGTATCATGGTGTTGGTGTTTTCTGTGTTCTGGTGATGAGAAAAGAATCCGAATAATAATGATCCGTTTGCATTCAAAAATCGAAAGGATTAATGAAATGACCGAAAGAAATGTATATCATTTATCGGATTTCCTATGTATCATTGAGAAATGCACAAAGCAAACTTCTAACATAGTTCGGTCTTTTGGCTTTTCAACCTCAAGAATGCTTCAAAGAATGTAAACCATGGTCAGTGTCACCCAAGCGTTCGATAACCATGTTTTACTATCCTTAAAGACTTTGAGGAAAAATCCAAGGTCACAATAGACTTCTTGTTAACTCAATAATTACAATAATGCAATTATGAGACCTACGTTCAAAGCTGAAAATGATGTTAGCAATGGTAGGATTTCCATTTGATCATCGTGAAATATCAATTAAGATATCACTACAAATGCTCTGGCTATATCACAAATATATGCATGTATATCACAAAGATATGACGCAAATGTGTCCTAAAGAATGAATAACGATCAACTTAATGATTAATCACGAGAGCTCTAGACACAAAGTGATCAAATGAAGTCGGGGACTGGAGGAGAGTGTCACCCTTTTTCAATATCAACGTCTTCCAAATGAAGAGTCAATAGAAATGAGAAAATCTCCGTGAGAAATAAAACAAGCATTTGTTAAGAAACACGTGAGTGGTTAGGAAAGATGTGCATCACTTCACTGGGTCCATGAAGGCTTCTTCAATACCGAGATATCAACAAATGACATCCGATAGAAATGTGTTTTACCCGGCGATTTGCGAATTTTAGAGAAGGGTATCAATTCATTTAACCCTTTTCTCACAACATTATCACCATAACCTCTCACTTTTCAACTGTACTCCCTCCAACTTAGTTGCACGAATTCATCATCACTCAAAAATATCCTCACTTTCTAATGAAAGAAGTGAATACTCCGAGGTTTGAACTCATCGGCGATGATGAAATTCATGGAGTATATTTTTGAGAAAAACCTAGTCGCTCATGTGCAAACTAAACACCGAACTTATTTTGAAGCAAATGTTTTGAAAAAAATCATCAAATGTGAAAAAAAAATTTAAACAACACATTTGAAGTTTTGAAAGAGATTTGAAATCACAAACTCCCCCTTAATCTATGCAAAGATAGAGCAACAAGATTTTCATAGAAAAGATGGAACAAAAATGATTTGTGTGAAATCAAAACAGGTTTTATGAAAAGTGAACTCAATCAATTGTTCAAGATGAGATAACTCAGGAGTACACAAAGGCGTTCAATCCTTTGCTTCTCATATCAACAATTGAGAGTTTTTGAAACAGGTGTAACAAAATTGCAATCAACATCTTGTATTACACATATACATTCATATAAGACCACTTGGAAGTACACAAAGGCGTTCAATTCCACGTTATCCTATATCAATTTATATGTATAACAACATGAATTAATTTCAATTTTGAAACATAAATAATTTTTCTTTTTAAAACTGGGTTGCATACAGAGTATATGCAAGCTATTTATAAAATAAATAACACAAATAAGCACGGGTTATACACTGAGTGTGCATAAGCCACGAAGTAATAAATACATCATTTAAACACGGGTTACATACAGAGTATATGTAAACCACTTTGAAGTAAAAAGGAAAAAAAATTTAAGAAAATCCTTTTGTTATTTTTCAAAATTTTATATTTTTGTATTTGATTTTTGGTTTTTCAATTTTTATAATTTTTGAAAAATGAATCAAGAATTCCTTCCATGGTAAAGGTAATTAAGGATCAAGATTTAGCATACCAAGTTTAGAGATTAAGAAATTAAACCTCTTTTCGTCCAGTGGTTTTGTGAACAAATCAGCGAGTTGGTAGTCAGTTCCCACAAAGTAGAGTTCAATGTCACCTTTCTCAACATGATCTTTGAGAAAATGATATCTCACATCAATGTGCTTTGAGCGTGAGTGATTTACTGAGTTGACAGCAATTGCAATGGCACTTTGTGAATCACAATAGATAGGGACACGATCATATTTCAGACCATAGTCGGTAAGTTGTGTTTTCATCCATAACACTTGAGCACAGCAACTAGCAGCAGCCACATACTCAGCTTCCGCTGTTGACAGTGATACACAATTTTGCTTCTTGGATGACCAACTTACAATCTTATCCCCGATTTGCTCTTGCGATCAAGCTTACAACCTGCATGATCTGCATCTGAATAAGCAGTTAAATTGAATCCAGTATCCCATGGATACCAGAGACCAAGATTGGGTGTACCCTTCAGATAACGAAAAATTCGTTTCACAGCTTGGTAATGTAAATCAGTCAGAGCGGCTTGATACCTAGCACACATACATGTTGCAAACATTATATCTGGGCGAGATGCTGTAAGATACAACAACGAACCAATCATGCTTCTATACCTCTATTGGTCAAATGGTTTCCCATTGTTATCAGCATTAATGTTTGTACGAGCAGCCATTGGGGTTGAAATTGAAGTACATGTAGTCATATCAAACTTTTTCAACATATCTTTTATGTACTTACCTTGTGATATAAAAATACCAGTTGGTAATTGTTTGATTTGTAGACCCAAAAAATAATTCATTTCCCCAATCATGCTCATTTCAAAATGATTGACCATTAGAGATGAAAAATTTCGACAAAAAGATTGATTGGTTGACCCAAAAATAATGTCATCAACATATATTTGGACAAGTAAAACATGTTTACCTTACTTACGAATAAACAGGGTAGGGTCAATAGTACCTTTGGTAAAGCCTCCTTTGAGTAAGAAAGTAGATAAGGAATCATACCATGCCCGTGGTGCCTGCTTCAAACCATAGAGAGCCTTGTCTAACCGGTAGACATGGTTTGGCTTCTTAGGATCAACAAAACCTTCAGGTTGCTCCACGTAAACTTCTTCTTTGAGTTCTCCATTCAAAAATGCTGTCTTCACATCCATTTGAAACACTGTGAAGTTTCTGAATGCGGCATAAGCTAAGAATATACGAATGGCCTCCATTCTTGCAACAGGAGCGAAAGTTTCGTCGAAATCCACACCAGGTTGTTGGCAGTAACCTTTTGCAACCAATCTAGCTTTGTTCCTTACTACAATTCCATTTTCATCCTTGTTCTTGAAAATCCACTTGGTGCAAATTGGTTCTTCTTTCCTTGGATTTGGAACCAATCTCCATATCTTCAGTCTCTCAAACTGAGCTAATTCATCTTGCATTGCTTTAACCCACTCTGGATCACAAAGAGCTTCAGAGACGGTTTTGGGTTCAATGTTACTTAGTGAAAGTGCAACAAGACACTCATTGACTGTAGTACGGGTAGAAACACCAGCTTGTGGATCTCCGATAATCTGTTTTGTAGGATGATTTTTGCATATACGTGACCACTTGTTGTCATGAGGAAGAGGATCTTGTTGATGAATGTCAATATTATCATCATTAAATCCAGAGTTCTGCTGAGCAATGGAATCGTAGCTTGGAAGAACTCTTTCCTCAAAATTTGGATGATCAAAATCCAGTGGCACATACACATTTGGTGTATTTGATGGATTTGTTGTTTGGGTGATTTGAGAAGGTTGTTCTTGAACATTCTTTTGAGAATAAATATCACTTGAAGATGATTCTTCTCGCTCTGCAGAATTTGAAGATGATTCATGATTGTTGTGAGGAACTGATTCAGTTGTTTGAATGGGGTCATTGTTTGGAATTGGTTCATTGATGACTTGAGGTTCCTTTTCTTGAATCGGTTTTGAGTTGTAGAATTCTTCGAAAAGAATATCTAGCTCTTCACTTGTTGAAGTTGGATATTTCTTGAATTTTGAGGCTAAGGTAGACGTTCTTGAGGAAGCACTTGAAGTACTTGGATCACTAATTGTTGGTAGCAAACTTTCTTGTTCAAATATCATGTCAGACATCTCATCAAACCAAACATTCATGGTTTCTTCAATCGTGTTTGTTCGACGATTAAAGATGCGATATGCAATCGATGTCTTTGAGTAACCAACAAAGTAACCTTCGTCACCTTTCCTTTCAAACTTTCCAACATTTTCCCCATCATTCAAGGTATAACAGACACACCCAAAAATATGGAAGTAATTGATGTTGGGTTTGCATTTGTTAATAACCTCATAAGGAGTCTTCTCATGACGCTGATTGATGATGGACCGATTTTGAGTATGACAGGCAGTGTCAACAGCTTCAGCCCACATGTTTGATGGTAACTTGGAATAAGCAAGCATTGTTCTTGCTGCTTCCACCAGCGTACGGTTTCTCCTTTCAACAACAACATTTTATTGCGGGGTTCGGACAACAGAGAATTGGTGAGTAATGCCTTTTGATTTGCAAAATTCATTGAAGATAGCATTTTTGAACTCAGTACCGTTATCCGAACGGATATAACGGACAGGAAGTTGAAGATTCACTTGAGTGGAAGTGATGAAATCGATCAAAATTTGAGTTGTTTCATCTTTTGAAGCAAGAAACTTGACCTAAGTATATCTTGAATAATCATCAATGATAACCAGAATATATCTCTTCCCGTTTCTGCTTTGTACTTTCATAGGCCCACAAAGATCCATGTGAAGCAAATGAAGAGGTGCCAAAGTGTGTGGAGTTTTCTTTGGTTTATGAGAAGTTCTCTTGATCTTCCCAACTGCACAAGAAGGACAGACATGTTCACTCTCATATTTGTAGTCAGGCAAGCCTTCAACAAGTTGCTTGTTGACTAAGGCATTGATGGTTTGATAATTCAAGTGAGAAAGCCTTCTATGCCACAACCAAGAATTTTTCGAAGTAGCTTTTGAAACAAGACAGATATTATCAGTTGGTTGGTTATCATCAAGATTAACTGTGAAAAGATTGTCTTCACCATCTCCGCATAGGATATCAATTCCATCTAGAGTTTGGACTTTGCACAGAGATTGTCGAAAAAGAACTTGAAGATTGTTGTCACAGAACTGTCCGACATTGAAAAAGTTATGACTCAGGCCTTCAACATAATGAACTTTCTTGATGACAATTCCGTTTCTTTCAATATCTCCATAACCTAGAATTGGAGCGAAATCGTTGTTTCCGAAACGAACAGTTCCCATGAATCCATACACAGATGGTTATTTCTTGCAATAAAAAATTTAACCGAATTTAGGTACCCACTTAAAGACGGGTCCTTTGTGGTTAGTTAATACAGGCAGGGGGTATAACTTAGGAGTTGCATACAAACATGCTTTTGAATCAACATACTTGTTAACAAGCACATTATCAACAAGCACATTTGGATTAAACAATCGAATATTAATGCATGAATCAAAAGTAACATGTCTACCAGCATTCAAACCATGCATATGAGAACAAGAATTAACATTCTTTACAACATCACAAGGCCTAGCCTTGACACCATTAACATTTTTTAACACAGAGGACTTAAAAGATAAATTGTTTGACTCAACAAAAACATGCTTCTTCTTACTACCAGCTTTTCTTTTTCACCTATTCTTCTTTTTATCAACATTAGTGAACTTAGGTACTAATGACTTAGCTACCCATTTAGTATCACTAATTAAGCTCTTTCCACCTGTCGAATTGACACTAAGAAGATTAGAACGAGAGTTTTGAAACACTTTTATCTTTTTAGACTCTTTTGAAGGTGCGGAAACTTCTTGTTTCTTAGGTTTATCATGAGAAAACCAGCCATATCTATCCCTATACCTAGTTGCACCATTTGAAGTATCCCTAGTTAGCAAAACTGAGCTAGACTTAGACACTTTAGAAATTGAACTAGAATGAGAGCTAGACGAAGAAACATTTGAATTGATTTCCAGAAGTTTCACTTTGTTGTATTTGATTTTGGGATTGGTCTCATCTTGTTTGGTTTTAACATGCTTTTTCGGGGTAGGACACTTTGTTTTTAACTTATTGATTCTTTGTTTGGTGACAGTCTTTGGTTCAGTCTTGATGAGTTTGGAAGTAACCCGTTTCTTTGAATAATATGAAGTTGGAGCTTTGAAAAACGATTTTGGAGATTCCTGTTTTGATTCAACTTTGATTTTGGTAGATTCAATCTTTTTCTCAGTTTCAGAATCAAAAACATATTCTCCCTCCATGAATTTTTCAAAATCAGATTTGTTGAATGGTGAAATTGGAGAGATTTTTGA
Organism: Erigeron canadensis; assembly: GCF_010389155.1. Taxonomy (NCBI): domain Eukaryota; kingdom Viridiplantae; phylum Streptophyta; class Magnoliopsida; order Asterales; family Asteraceae; genus Erigeron; species Erigeron canadensis. Next base: position 14,271,054 of record NC_057761.1, read on the forward strand.
AAAATCAGGAGTCTTGTTTTCCAACTTCACACTATTGGTAATCTCAGAAATGAAATCAACTTGAACTGACACATCTTTGTTTTCACAAGAAAATTGAGTAGAAGTATCAACACCTATACTAGCACAAAGCTTAGGGTGAACAACTAACTCTTCAGGAAACTCACAAGTGAAAAACCTAAAGTAGGTTCATATCAAAACTAAACTATGTGCAAGTTCGTCATAGGATAAATCATATTGCACATAATCATCAGCTATTACAGTAGCAGCATTTTTACATGAACACTCAAAAGAATCAGTCAAGATTTGGGTGGAGGAAACAGTAGATGAAACACAAGTAGTCTGAGTGGAATGGTCTACATAAAGACAGAAATCAGTTTGGGTAGAAACATTCACACAGACCGTCTTGATATCAACAACAACTGATTCATTCTTTGAATTCGGACTTTGAGACTGTAGATTATTAATAAGTTTTTGTTGAGATTCCACCTTTTGTTGTAAACCTTCTATTTGTTCTTCCAAAACTGTGGATGGAACATACAATTTAGTTGGTTTAGGTGGTGAAATGACAGATTCTTGGTTTTGAAAATTAGACGCGATCTCTTCTAATTCAAAAATTGATAACTTTTTCGTTTCATAAGCAGTATTGATTGCATCATAATTAACCAAAAATTTATTATTTTGAATTTTCTCAACTTCATCAGTCTCAAATTCGTCCTCCAATGGACGTATGAATTGTTGAACCATACCAAGTCTCAAAAACTTTTCATCATACAAGGGTTCGATCTTGTCTTTAGCTTTTTGCAATGGAGTGATATTCTCAAATCCCAACCCAAGAAGAAGTTCTGATCTATCAACCTTTGACTTATTGAAATAGGCAGTGAAATCCAAAAGACGGTTTTGTTCAACTTTGTAAAATTTTTCTTGATAGAAAAGTATATTCTTTTTATGTTCCTCAATTTGTCTTCCAAGATTTTCAATCTCAATGCCTTTTAAAAAACAGTTATGATTTAAATCAGAAACTTTTCTTTCAAGTTCAATTGTTTTTAGTGTAGCTTCTTGAAGCTTCTTATTCAGAATATCAACATCCATTTGTCTCGCATTTGCACGAAGCCATTCATTGGTCTTTTGAACTTCAAGATCTTGATTGGCTTTTTTCAAGATCAAGAATGGTCTTTTCTAAATTATGACACTTTTCCAATAACTTAGAGTCAGGAGACGCATTCATTTCACATTCTTTAACCAACATTTGTTCTTTATAGTTTTGAAATTCTTGTTTCATAGCATCATACTCAAAAAGTAGTTTAGAATTTTCTTCAAGAAGTTTTGTGTATTCCCTTTTTGAAAATACAATGCTATTTTTCAATTTCTTGTTTTTGTTGGCTAAAGAAGTGTAATGATTCATCAAGTTTGATAATGCAATTCTACAAGACTCTTTATCCTTAATTGATGAAAAAGTAGAATCGAGATTTACCTCATCATCGGGATATTCCTCGTCAGTGTTGTCAGCCTCCAATACTTTGTCTTTGCTTCATCTTGCCATGAAACATACATTGGCAGACAGATCTTCATCTTCATCATCAGTAAGCAAAAGCCACTTGTCATCTTCAGCAATCAAGGCTTGACCGGCTTCAACTTGCTTTGCCAGAAGCATCTTCTGCTTTTAATATTCATAAGTCTTCTTGCGAGGCAGCTTGCAATCCACAGCAAAATGACCAGGAATTCCACAGTTGTAACACTTTTTGTCAGATGTCTTTTCTTTCTCCATGATTTGTTTTTCAGTTTCTGCTTTCTTGTCTCATTTCTTGGAACCAGTTGTTTCAAATTGTTCAAAACTCTTGTGATGATATTGTTCCTTCTTTGGAAATGCACTTGTTGATGAAGTTCGAAGATTGTTGTTAGTTGGCCTCGCTTTGAAATACTTTTTCTTGAAATGCTTAGTCATAGCGGAAAGAGCTTGGTAGAATTCTTCAGGAACACCATCTCTTGGAGCCAAGTAATCTTCTCCCTCCTCATCTGACGAAGAAACAATAGTCATTTGTCTTTTAAGAGCCTCAAAAACCTTTCGTTCAACAACCAATGCCAAAGGATCAGTAGATACAACTTCTGGCACTTTGTTGAATGAATTTTTGCTTAGAACTTTGCTCTCATTCAACTTGAAAGATTCATATAGAGTATGAATGGTGAATTTGGTCAGATCTTGATGTTGTTTGATTTGAGTTCCATAATCTTCCCATTCGGGACCAAGTGCTTTGATAAACTTGATGTTCAGCTCAATCTCATCTTTCTTGACCTTGTTCTTTCTCAGTTCATTTATCACATTGCAAAATCTATAGTAGACAGACTCAAGAGATTCATTTGGAGATTTCTGAAAATTGTCAAACTCAGTTAAGACATTTGTCAGTCGATTGTTGAGGTTACATCAGAACCTTCCATTTGTCTAGCAACTTCATCCCAAATCTCCTTTGCTGTGTCGTAAGAATCAACTGAGCCATAGATCTCATCAGGAAGTGCTTGGTACAAGCATGACCTAGCTCTGTTGTCAGCAGCAGTACGATCTCTTTGTTAGGCGTTCAAAAGATCAGGAGTCAAAATAGCACGGGTAGTAGGATGACAATGCATAGCAAGTCCATTGATGATTGAGTCCTTAAGCATGTAACCATTAGTCTGAAGTTCCACATAATCCATGAACCTTTTCTTCCAAAGTCCATAGTTACCACGATAAAGAACTGGTGGTCTTGTATCAGTACCCAGAGACAATGCTTCACGAGTAGTCATTTGAAATTGATTTGAATTGAGAATTGAATTGTTTTTGAAGAAATTATGAAACTATGAAACGATCTAATTTGAAATGAAATGAAACGATCTGAATTGAAATGAAAATGAAACGATCTGATTTGAAATAAAAATGTAACGATCTGAATTGGAATTAAAATGAAACGATGTAGAAGAAGTGTAAATGAAACGATCTAAATGTCCAGGAATGAAATGATCTCAATGTGCAGGAATGAAACGATCTAATTGAATTAAGAATGAAACGATTTAAACTTGAAACGATTTTCAGAAGAAGAAAAATTCTAAGTATTGCAGTTTTGCCGGTCTGTCTGTCCCCAATAATTAATTCTCGCTGACCACGTCCTATGGGAATCATTGCATCAATAGCAATAAGCCCTGTTTGAAGAGGCTCATATACAGAACGTCGAGAAATAATCCCCGGAGCGGACGATTCAATTAACCTATATTCATCTGATGAAATTTCACCTCTACCATCAATTGGTTTAGCCAGGGCGTTTACAACACGACCCAAAAAGGCCTCACTCACTGGTATCTGAGCAATTCTTCCTGTTGCTTTTACAGAACTCCCTTCTTGTATCAGCAAACCATCACCCATTAATACAACGCCAACATTAGTTGATTCCAAATTAAGAGCAATGCCTATCGTACCTTCTTCAAATTCTACTAATTCACCCGCCATTACTTCATCAAGACCATGAATACGAGCAATCCCATCGAATGTTCAAGTAAAACTTGAAACAATCTAAAAGAGATCGTTCTGGTTTCAAGGAAAAATGAAACGATCTAAAAGAGATCGTTTTGATTTCTTTTCAGAATTTCTCAACAACTTGTGTATTTTCAAGAAATTGAATTGACCAAAACCAATCCAAAGGATCAGTTAGCCACAATCAACTCTTCACACTACAACCACACTTGTCAAAACGATCAAAATATGAATCGTTTTACAAGCCACAACACTGAAATGTATTTACCAAGGAAAGAAAAACTAAAACAATCTAAATGAGATCGTTTAGCCTCTCACAGTCGTCTTCAACCTCTGAGTATGAACACCTCCATTGACGATTTTTAAAACTTCAATATCTTTTGATTTTCTGTGAATTGGAACATGAAACCACTCGCAAATAGTTTGTTGTCACCTTAGCAATGATCCGATTAACACTATTTAGCTTATAACACAACAGAATCAAATCCCAAATTTTAGCGCCAAAAACTCAAAATCTGAACTTTTGATCCAGATCGAATTAGAATATGAAACTTGAGAGGATTATGTTATTAACTATGATGAATCGAACGGTGAACAAACATTTGTGATTTTATGTGATTTGAGAGGTTAATTTTTGGATTTTCAGTGAAGAACAAAAACGAACAGAAACGAAAAAAAACAGAATTAAAGGTGATTTTTGATGAAATGTGAATGAATTCAGTTATAGATCGAGATCAAAACGATGTTTTTCTCTGATACCAAATGTAACAACACGATTTTTTCACTCGAATTCACATCAACAATGGTGTTTGGTTAGTGTGTGTGTTCTTGGTGTTTGTGTGTGTGTTGAAAGAGAATTGGGATCAAGAGTGTGTTATTGATATGATCAGTATTAAGAGTTATTCAAAAGTTATGTCAAGAGTTATGATTTCTAAAGAATTGAGGGCTATTTATAGTCTAAACTATCCAACTATGCTAATTAACACAATTAGCCCCTCAACCTTAGAAATCATCAACACATGACTTAACAACAAGTAAGTCCATAACTTAAATATTTTTGAATTTCTAACAATAACATTGATTATGTTTAGCCACTAGGGCATATTTCAAGTGAATCTTGATGAATAAATGCTTGAGTCACTACTATTACCATTTTCATGTCCAAGTAATATATTATTTCATTTTCTAGCACAAGCTGTCAATCAAGTGCTTTATTTATAAGTAGGTCGCGCCATGGAGACGAACATTTAGTTTAAGGTAGCTAGAACACCGCTCCGGTCGGACTGGAAGAGAGAGTCGTCACAAAGGCAACCAACCTTCCACCGTTACGCTCCGGGTGGGTGGACAAAACCTAGTTGCGCAACTATCTAATTACAGGCCTCCACTATCGGAGTAAATAGTAGTGTACAGAAGAAAAACGGGTTGACAGAACTCAAGCTCATCATAAAACATTTATCACATTGAACATACAAGACAATTCCATTTCATATTCATATTATCAAGAATCGTTTCATATATATATATATATAAAAGCAATTTCATTTATATATCATGTTTTTCACCCCGGTAGTTAAACACATAAAATAGTTTGAAAGGGGGCTATGACTCACTTGTTTCGAGAGGGATATAGAGCTGTTCAAATGCGTGAAGAGTGCCTAGTGGTGTCGCCCCTTAAGCAAGCCTAAACCATGGTATTCAAATATACACAATGTAAGTGTGTGTTGCATGAACTAGTAAACTAGATCATGAGATGTACGCTAGTAGACTTGCCCATCTTTGGTTGTTGTTTAATTATGGAATTCAAGTGTGTTATATTGTTCACAACATTTGGTTGGAAGATGTTTGGTGGTGACGGTCATTTGTACGATTTTATACGTTTATTGGAAATTCGGTAGTTTGACTTTGTTTTATATATAATTTCCATTGCATACTTTGCTTAATAATGATATTTTACATTTGTGTTCTTATAATATGGATGTTGATATATTTTTACTGATTTATTTTTATTCATTTAATTCAATATTATTTAATTAATTATTTATTTATCTTATGGATTTATTAATTAAATAATTCCTTATAATTACTCTTAAGTTCTTAAATTATCTTTAAAATTCATGGATAATTATATATAGATTATTTACTGATTTTTATAATTCTTAATTTATAATATTATGATTTATACTTATATTTATGCATTTCTATTTAATTATTTACTAATAGTGATTAATTAGTGATTTTACTTAAGAATTTACCTTTAAATTGTATAGTTCTTGTTCCTTTACTTATAATTATTTTTCCCCAGTAGGTTTTGGTATCTTTTAACCTTGGTTATGTAATTTTGATCAGATTCATAATTTATACAATTTATTAATTAATTTATATATCTTTTAATTACTATTTCAATTCATTAAATCATAGAAATTCTTACAAATCACCACAAAAGCTTTTGTCCAAAAATTCCCAGGCCTTTTAGGCAACTTATATCAATAAAAATTTATATCAATTCAACCTCTCTTGTGTCTTTGTAATTTGAGGACTTTTAAGCATAAAAATCGTTTACTGAAATAACGTTTTAAGCCTCATTTCTTAAGCAATTTAGGTACCTCAAAAAGGATTTTTTCTCTTGTTTCATTTTGTCCAGAAAGTGCATCATATTTTGATAGTCCAAGTCGTGATAGTGGTGGTGTTGTGACATGTGCAACTTTGTGCTTTCGGTTGGTGATTATTTGACCCGAAAAGGTGATTTTTGAGCTTGTTATTGCCATGATTCATATGACTTGACTTTTGTACTTTTGAAACATATTATTTCCAGTAGGTTCATCATATTTTCTTGCTCAAAAGATTATGGTGCATGTGTGTGCTAAAAATGAATTTTTGCAAGCTTTCGGTTTATGATTTCAAGCATTTTTTAACAAGTTTTGATTCAAGCTTTATATCCTTGACACTTTGTAAATTTTTCCATAATATTTAACATCAAGATTAACATATTTTTTACTTATGACGAGCCTAGCTTCATCTCATAATCCAATAAAAGATTCAACTTTCTTAAATCTAACAAACATGCAATTATCTCAACTTTTTAACAATAAATCTTTATCCATCTATAACCCATCAACATAAAAACATACTTTTATGAAAAAAACATGGGAAGAAAGATCCTATCAACTTTGCCCTCATCAAGTGTATATTCAAAAGAAAACATAAGGAAAACATGAACTTTTGATAAAACCTTTTTGATATGAACAAGAACAAGAACAATCTATTAAAAAGATGAAGTTATATAACCTTGAAGACCACTTTTTGAAGATGAAAAGAGGGCAGAAAAATCGTGGCCTATGATGCTCCAAAACCCTTGTTCAAGCCTTGAAACAACCCTTGATATATAGCTTAATATAACCCTTGTTCAATCTAACTTAAACCCTTATTATTAGTATGTGTTTATATTGATTTTTCTTGCTTTTCTTGCCCTTTTTTCCATCCGAATGAAGAGAGAAAAAGGAACGGGGAGAAGAGTTTCTAGGAGAGAAAATGTGTTGGGAGAAAAATGAAATGATTAGTGTGGGTGTGTTGTATGTGTTTTTGGTGAGTTCCAAGGTTCAAAGACATGTATAATTTGAAAATGAGATGTATGTGGGAGGGTGTATGGGGGCTGGCCTCATAGGGGTATTTGGAAGGGTTTCCTATCTTCTTTTTTTTTTTATAAAAGTTATAGTATTTTTGTATAAGGTGTATATTTTTGTCCCAACTATTACTAGATGGGTGCTGAAGACACCTCTATGTCGATGGTGAGTGAACTTTGCAACACGATCAATTAATCTGGATGTGACCAGTTTAGATTGATCGTGTACCAGGTTAACTGGAATTAGGTATTAAGGTGACAGAATATTAATACAAGCAATAATATAAATGACGAGTATATAAACTGGTGAGACAATATGTAATTTTCAAGTGTATTTTATTTATTACTTGTTTAAATAAAATACAAGGTTGTTGCGGAACCAAGATAATACAAGAGTGTAAATATCCTAACAACCCATGAATTACAATTGATCTAAACTTGGAAATTCTCCTAAACAATCGAAACACTTAGAGTTGTGAAATGTTTCTTTTTGCGATTGAAAGAATATTGCACAAGTTCACCAATATTGCAGAATATATGTATTTGCAAAGTTGTTGAAACAGCTTGTGCAAGGACCTCTATTTATAGTCGAAGATTGAGCATGGGGATCTCAACTTCGATGTACAAATATGGTTGACAGCACACAAAAGTATTGTTTAAATAATCCTTTGTGTGTGTTAAATAAAGTAAGACAAAAGGTTACTTTATTCAACCACTCTACATCTTTGTATCTTTATCCAAAGACAATATTATTGTCCGGTTAAAAAGGATGTAGAGTAAAAAGGTCCTCCTCGTAATCAGTGTAAAGCTTTGTAAGAGCATTTACACTGGAGGATTCTCCAGTTGATTGATCTGGTAGATTGTCAACTGGGCTTCGCTGCCATTGCCAATCTCTATCTTCCATTTGTTGTCTTTGACTTCAACTGGAAGGTCTTCAGATTCTAGTCTTCTGATCTCAACTGGAGGAAGTCATCAGTTGCTAAACCTGTACAATGCAACTGGACTTCTAATATTTCGGACAATTCCTCATGCTCTCCAGATGTCACTGGAGAGCTCCAGTTTAGCTTAAACTGGACCTAACAAATTTCCCCTAATTGTCCTGAAATATTGTCAAGTGATTTCAACCTTGTTTCTATACAAGTTTAAGTTTGAAATACTTGAGTTTGATAAAACCTATTGAGTTTCCAAGACATTTTTATAGATCATCAAATGTCTTGGATTTTGTTTTAAAAGCTTGTAGATCCTATCAGATATCTTACTTGTGAGTTACAATCTGGCAACTTGTATATACACACAATTTACAAATAAGTTACAAGAAAGTATACAAAATTACAAGCAGATAGTTAGAAGGAAAACTTAAACAGATGGCCCTTCGCCAGTTTTTCTTCTTTTTGAGACTGATGAAATTGGCTGAGTATCCTCAGGATCAAGGCCTAATCTTTCTTCAATGTTTTCCTTGAACTTGATAAGATTTTGCAATACGTACTCCCAGCCTCTTTCAACTTTATTCTTCCTCTGTCTCCCCTCCAGCAACCTCAACATTTCAACATGTTCGGAATGACCATACTGATGGACATCCGGGTTCTCAGTTGTCCTTTTAGGCCCACCAAAGTATTGTACCTCAACAACAAAATGCTTGGCACCAGGCTTGATTGAAACCTTAACATCAGTAATCCTGCCTCTATTGTGCCTTCGACGCTGTACATCTGACAAGTATGTGCGAGCTTCAGATTCATTTGTCAGTTTGATTTTGCTCGTGCTCAGCTTCTGTGTAGCAGCTCGAATATCATCAGTTGTGGGTTCAGATGGTTCTACCCAAGTCCTCAGATTTGCATCTCTTGGCAAGGCTTTTTGTTTTCTCCCTTTGGACTTGGGTGGATTCAATACTTTGGTGACCGCCTTCTTTACCTGCTCAGTCCTCTTGAGAATCCCTTCAGACCTAATCTCTCTGGCCTTTTCCACCGACACATTCAAACACTTAGCATCCAGTTCAGCCTCATCATCCTGGTAGTGTTTGTCCAGTTCAACTTCAAGCATCTCCTTCAGTGCATTGACTATTCTTGGATCTTCTTTGATCTTCTTGTATTCAACAAGTGTCAAGCCAAGGAGTTGAGCATCAGTGATATCAACAAGAGGGGTTGGAAGATTTCTTCTTGATACGAATTGGTTCACCTTCATTTGTTTCTTCCTTTCCTTGACCAGGTATCCCACTCTTGCTAACTTCTGACTCTCGCTTTCAGTAACTGGAGGCAACAAATCGACATTGCCAGTTTCCAACATTGGTGCATCGGTGGCCGGTTCCATAGATTCATCAGCAATGGCCTTTCCCTTATCAACACTCCCTACCACCACATCATCAAACACCTCAAACCCTTGCTCACCAGCCTCAGTACTGGTAGCCACCACAATCTCCTTCCCTGAAGTCTTCACAAGAGTGTGAGGGGCATGTACCGACCTTTCCCCCTTGGCAGCATCTAGTCCCTGCCTGATGGCTTCAAAATCTGCATGACTAGAGGGCAGGCGATCTAGAGGCTGCGATGATTGCATTGTCTTGCACTCTTTGAAGACTCCACAAAGCATGCGAACTGTCCTCCAAAGATGATTGATCTCTTGAGACTGAGTCATTACATTTCCACTTGTCTGCTCTTGACTCTTTAAAATCTGTTTGAGTATTAAGAGATCATCTGAAGAGAGCCCAGTTGCAGGGACTTCCTTAACACTTTCAGTCACACCCTCCCTTCCTTTGCCAACTTCAGTGGTCAGATCCGATATGGCAGTTGAGTGTTCAGAGACCTTGCTGGCCAGTGTATCCAGACTGCACCTCAACCGATCAATCTCAGATGTAATAGGAGTGAGATCGACCTGGGGCGCTGCAATCTTGGTGATCTCAGACATCACCTTTTCAATCAAATTGTTTTCACTGGCAGCCAAGGTTTCTTCAATCTTGAGACCCACTGAAGAGGCCAACTGGTGCCCAAGCACAGTCACATCTAGGCCAGGTTTGTTACATAAATCTTGCACCTGCCTTTCAAGATTCTTAATATCAACCTCTAAAGATCTGACAGTACTGTTCAGCAGGTTGGATATTGAAGAGGTGACTCCAGATTGAGTCAGTGCGAACGCCTCCATTAAAGATGTTGCCAGTTGATTGGAGGATTCCACTAACTCGTTCAGCTTGCCAAACACCAAGTCCTCATTGGCAGAGAACTTGTTGATCCCTAGGTCAACCACTTTAATATTTTGCAAGTGATCTTTGTGGTACCTGGAGAGGGACTTGGTGTTCCTATCGAGTGTCTTTTGGATCTCTTCCACCCTCGCGAGAAGGTTCGAGAGATCGGCTTGGAAAGACACGAATTGGCTGTCCAATGACGGAGGAGAAGGTGTCACTGGACCAGCCGAAAAAGCTACAGGTGCAACTGGACGAGGTATGACAATATTTGGTTCTCCAGTTGCAGTAGCATCAGTTGATAGAAGAGGAGAGGTTGTAGAAATGAAGGGAAGAGATTCAATGTGTCGTTCATGCTGAGAATGCTCAGGTGTGAACGACGGCGACGGTGGGGTTAGGATGTGTCTATTTCTAGGCACACCCATAGAAGAAAGTGGTTGGCGATAGGTGAAAATTGGAGGTATTTCTAAGCTTTGTACAATAGTTGGGGAAACTGAAACATGTGGTTCTTGGGGTTGACCAAGGAGAGAAGGGAGCTGATCAAGTACAGTTGCATCAGCCATCTCCTGGTCAGATTCCGTCTCAGATGAGTCCGAAGACTCAAGCTGAAACACACCCTCATTTATGCCAAGATCCATAAATGTTGGGGGTGGCTGAACAAGTTGTTCAGACTCCTGATGACCAGTTTGAGTTGCCTCAATGGTATCATCAGTTTGAGGATCCGTTGCCGAAGCATCTTCTCCCTGGACAGAGGTGACTGGTGCCTCAACCACAACTGCTCTATCCTCAGTTGCAATATCATCGGCAGCGGCTTCAGTGACCACTATCACAGATTGTGACTGGTCAGGTGCAGCAAGTCCAGATCTTGATCTCCTGCTTTTAGAGGATCTTCTTGCTTTAGGAACTGCCTGGACTCCTGCTTCTGCCACAGTTATGACTTCAGTAGACGAACCGGTGGGTCCCTCATTATTTTGAGGCCCGCCCAGTTTCCTTTCTGATTCACCAGATTGTGGTGCATCAGTTTTAAAGAATGCAAAAATCATTCTCGGGGACATCTGGACTTCATCAGAAGTGGACACCAGGTTGTCCAGATTCCTCAACAGTTCTGGCACAGAGAACAAGGATTGCGTGTTGTTGTACTCTTCTCTGCCCAGAATCTGAATAAAACAAAGGGACAGGAATCTTGAAAAGGGAACACAAGGACCCCTGTTGCCCTTCAACTTGAACACCAGGCTCCTGAACAAAATACCTACAAAGTCCACCCTCAGTCCATTCCAAAGGCAGTAAGCCATCTCTGCCTGAAAGGAGTTTATCTGGTCCAATCCACCAGAACTCCCTCCCAAACTCTCCACCAAGTGAACCATAAAGAACTTCCAGGATGGTGAAAGCCCTTTCATTGTAATAGACCCCTTTGTTTTCAACACATCCCCCTCCACCATCTCCTTATTTCCCATATCAAGGAAGACCTGGCGAAAATTAATATTGGAGGAAATCACCACTGGATTTTCATTTTGTCTCCAGTAATTGAGGTTAAGGGCTTCCCTTAATGTTTCAGTGGTGATGGTACACGGGACTGACCCATCCTTTAGAGAAAAGGAGATGGATGAGCAGTCCTCAGAAAGAGAGGCAGTGTACCAGAATTCACACAAGTAGTCATGAAATAGCTTGTGTGGATTCAAAGAGAAGGCATCGCTGAGGGGAGAAATCCGAAGAAAGGATTGGATTCTCCCTATAAGAGAGTCAGCGGCCTGGAGCCCTTGAAGAGATGCCATTGGATTATTTGGATTTAATTAAATAAGTTTAGAACTTATGGGAGCACCAGTGGCACGAATAACATTTTGTGATGGAATGTACTCAGCAGTGAGTAGATTCACATCACGAGAACGAGATGAAGAAGAAGAAGATTTAGGAGCCATTTGTGAATTTAGATTTAGGGTTTTGGACTTAAAGAAGAAAGAGAGAAAAGGATCTCGAATTGTGAATGATTGAAAGAGTAAATGAAGGAATTTTGAGAGAAGTAAATGAGACGGATATATTGGTGGGGGTATATATAGGCAGTAAAATATTGCCAAAATATATACGAAAAGATATTTTAGTCTCCAAAAATTTGAAATAATTTGTAAAAAGTTATTTTCCAAAATTTTGAGAATTCAAAAATATTTAATACTTCCCATCAAGCATTTAATGCTACGACGGCTGGTATTCCCACTCACCCACTAACTTCACCAATACCCATAAAAAGTGCAGTACATTTCAGCAAAAGTCTTGACACGTAAGACATGTCAGGTGACGTTCGTGAGTGCGAGGTTAGTACTCGAGTAACATCACGTGTCACAAGTATCCACCAAGTAAAACACAACGTTATGAAATCTGGCTGACCACCATTTTGAGACAAGACCAAACTAGCAACCAAAAGAAAATTTAGATGTCAGTTTCAACTGATGAACTTCAGTTGCATTTTTCAATAATTTATTTGAAAAATATTTGAGTCTTTTTCCCCCTAAAAATGTGATCCATTTGATCAGTGACTAGTCTTTGAGTACATCAAGGCGTTCAATCTCCAACCAATCAAGGATCACCTGGACCATCCTCAACTGAAGGGCCTCTTCAGTTTAATGAGGATTTAACATACCCAGTTCACTGATGAGATGTTTAAAAGTCTTTTCATCAAGAGGTTTTGTAAAAACATCAGCTAACTGTTTATCAGTGGGGATGAAATGTATTTCAATATCTCCTTTCATAACATGATCACGAATGAAGTGATACCTGATATCAATATGCTTCGTCTTTGAGTGCATCACTGGGTTGTGAGATATAGCAATAGCACTGGTGTTGTCACAAAAGATTGGGTTCTTGTGAATTTCATGCCATAATCAAGTAACTGGTTTTTGATCCAGAGAATCTGGGCACAGCAACTGGCCGCAGAAATGTATTCTGCCTCAGCAGTAGACATTGAGACTGAAGTCTGCTTCTTACTGGTCCAACTCACCAGTTTTCCCCCTAGGAAATGACATCCACCAGTTGTGGATTTTCTATCAATCTTACAACCTGCATGATCTGAATCTGAATAACCCATTAGATCTAACCCTGAGCCTTTGGGATACCAAAGACCAAGGCTAGGGCACCCTTTCAGGTACCTGAAAATGCGTTTAACAGCATGCAAGTGTGATTCTTTTGGATTTGCCTGAAATCTGGCACATAAACATGTTGCAAACATTATATCTGGTCGACTGGCAGTTAGATACATCAGTGAACCAACCATTCCACGATATTCTTTTTGGTCCACTGGTTTTCCATTTGGGTCAGAGTCCAAATTTAATGGAGCTGAAATAGGTGTGGTTTTTGATGGGATTGAATCAAATTTGTATTTTCTCAACAAATCTCTGACATATTTTTCTTGGTTAATAAAAATACCACCCATGGTTTGTTTAATTTGTAAACCTAAGAAAAATGTTAATTCACCCATTAAACTCATCTCATATTCTTGAGACATAATTTTTGAAAACCTTTTACACATTCCATCATCAGTTGACCCAAATATAATATCATCAACATAAATTTGTACCAGCAAGATATCACCTTTTTCTTTCAAGATGAACAAGGTATTATCTATTGCACCTCTTTGAAAACCATTTTTGAGAAGATGTTTAGTTAGAGTATCATACCAGGCTCTTGGGGCTTGTCGAAGACCATATAAAGCTTTGTTCAGTCTATATACCCAACGTGGATGCTTTTCATTTATGAAGCCTGGAGTCTGCGTAACATACACTTCTTCTTCCAATGTGCCATTCAGAAACGCACTTTTTACATCCATCTGGAAAACCTTGAATTGCAAGTGAGCAGCATAAGCCAGGAAAATTTTGATGGCTTCAAGTCTTACAACTGGAGCAAAAGTTTCATCGAAATCAACACCTTCTGCTTGACAATAACCCTTGGCAACTAATCTAGCTTTGTTCCTGATAACGTTGCCATCTTCATCCATCTTGTTCCGGTAGACCCACCTCGTTCCAATGGGTTCTCTCTTTAACCCTGGAGGACAAGGAACAAACTCCCAAACGTTGTTCCTTTCGAACTGGTTGAGTTCTTCTTGCATAGCTTCAACCCAGCTTGGATCTGCCATAGCCTCGTCAATCTTCTTCGGTTCAATCAGTGATAAGAAGGTGACGTTCAAGCATTGATCACTTGTGGCTCTTCTAGTCTGAACCCCACTATCTGGATTGCCAATAATCTGCTCAATGGGATGAGCAGCAGTCCATTTAGTGTATTGACTAGGTTGGTATAATACAACATCAGTGCAAGACACCTGACGATCTCCAACAGATGTAGCAACTGGGGAGGATCAGTCCAAACTACTTCAACTTCATCATCAGTGTCAACTGAAGAGTTGACATGATTATCTTCAAACAAAGGTATATCTTGAAGAACTGGAGAAGCTTGAACTGGTTCTGATGTTGTTGTGGCACGCACATCAGATCCAATTACCAGTTTTTCAGGTAGGTTAAAACTGATAGAAGGATAAAATGAGGTGTCACACATGTTCTCCTTTCCATTACTGGTTCCAAGACTTGATGTCTGGAAACATTTTCTGGTGTACTAACTGATTGATGAACCTGATCAGATACACCAAAATCAACTGGGACAACTGAAGATAAATCAAGGGTTGGTCTTTTGTTGATTGCTTCATTTGATTCATCGAACGTGACATGAATTGTCTCATGTACCTTTTGGAGTCTATAATTATAAACTCTATAGGCTATTCTAATATTTGAATACAAAGACACCTTCGTCAGCTTTTGCATCAAATTTTCCCAACTGACTGGAATCGTTGAAAATGTAAACTGGACAACCAAATACATGGAAATATCCAATATTTGGTTTACGATTCCTGAGGACTTCATAGGCAGTCTTCCTGTGTCTCTTGACATAAACTGACCGGTTTTGGGTGTGACATGCAGTTGCCACAGCTTCAGCCCAAAACAGGTGGGAAGACCAGATTCAGATAACATACTTCTGGCAGCTTCAATCAATGTGCGATTCTTCCTTTCAACCACACCATTTTGTTCAGGAGAACGAGCTGACGAAAAGTTTTGAGAAATGCCAGTGTCAGTGCAAAATGTCTCCAATTCTTTATTCATGAATTCTGTACCGTTATCACTTCGCAACTGACATACTTTCTTGGTATACTTGAGCTCAATTCGCTTGATGAGAGAGATAATTTCACCAGATGCATCACTCTTTGATCTGATAAATATCACCCAACAAAATCTGGTGTATTCATCGACCACAACTAAAGTGTATCTCTTACCAGCTTTAGTTTGAACATTCACTGGACCAAAGAGATCCATATGAAGCATGTGAAGAGGTTCAGTGATGCTGAAATTCTGCCTGGTCTTAAAACTGGCTCTTTTCTTTTTGCCCATTTCACACCCTGGACATGGCTTCACCTTTTTAAAGGAAACAAGGGTATCCCATCAACTAGTTGCTTTCTTGACAACTTGTTAATATTTTTGAAGTTAAGATGGGATAATCGTTTATGCCACAGCCAGTTGGTGTCCTCATCAGCCTTGACATAGAAACAATGCTCTTTTGGAGCAGGCTCCATGTTCATCATGTACACATTCCCTTTTCTTGGTGCAATCATGACTACCTTCCAATCCTTGTTAAAAACAGTGCCTTGAGCAATATCGAACAGTACCCTATATCCATCATCACAAAGTTGACTGACACTTATCAGGTTATATTTCAAACCATTGACAAAAGCAACCTTAGTGAACTGAATCTGCCCATTGTCAACAACACCATATCCCTCAGTTTTCCCACTTCCATCATTACCAAATGTTACCGCTGGTCCATCGCAGACAGTGAATTCTTCCAGCAGGGGCTTACATCCGGTCATAGTCCGGCCAGCTGCGCTGTCCAGATACCAAATATTCTTCTTACGATCGCCCTGCACACCCAAGTAATTGATTAGTTATTTTTGTGAACCCATCTTTTCTTAATGGGTCCACTGGACTTCTTCTGAGAAGTCCCAGATACTTGACTGGGTGTTGAACTGGATGAGGAAACTGGAGGGTTCTCTCCAGTTTCCGGAATGAAGACAATTGGTTTTAGTGGAACATTGACCTCCTTTTTCTTTTCAAAGTTTGCTCCTTTTTGAGCAGATTGTTTCATCTTTTGTTTTACAACTGAAGAGGATGCACCTCCTTCCAAATTCTTAATTCTGGCAGTACAACTTTGTACCTGCCTTGACAAATTTTGGATTTGATTTTCCATTTTTACCAAAATGTTTTTTTCTTCAGGCTGCTGGCCTTTGGACTTTACCAAAATGTTTTTTTCTTAATTCTGAATGTTTTTTTCTCATGATAAGTATGTAGTAGAGTATGCTAATGGCCAACAGTACGGCACTAATGAAATTGCTCTAGACTGTCCCTTGGTTTTAGTAGACAAGACTTTTACGATTGACCTAATTCCTGTTGAACTTAGTAGTTTTGATGTTATCGTGGGAATGGACTGGCTATCCAAACACCACGCGACTATTTGTTGCCATGAGAAAACAGTTCATATACCACTCCAGAACAGTGAGATCCTGATAGTACAAGGCGATAAGTCCACGAACGAGCTAAAGATCATCTCAGCCATGAAGTTCCGCAAGTACTTAGACAAGAAAGACCATCTCGTGTACTTAGCTCATGTCATCGACAAAAGTGCTAAAGAACTTAAAGTTCAAGACATCCCCATTGTGCGGGACTTTCCAGATGTCTTTCCTGACGATTTACCAGGTGTGCCACCTGTGAGACAAGTCGAGTTCAATATTGATCTTGTTCCCGGTGCAGCACCTGTCGCTAAAGCACCGTATCGTCTGGCTCCTCCTGAAATGCAAGAACTGTCCAACCAATTACAAGAACTCTTGAGCAAAGGCTTTATCCGTCCCAGTTCATCCCCTTGGGGTGCACCGATCTTGTTCGTTAAAAAGAAAGATGGCTCAATGAGAATGTGCATAGACTATCGAGAACTGAACAAACTAACCATCAAGAACTGGTATCCTTTGCCTCGCATAGACGATCTATTTGATCAATTGCAAGGTGCCTCGTACTTTTCTAAGATCGATCTACGTTCGGGCTATCACCAGATTCGTGTTCAAGATGGTGATGTCCCAAAGACAGCCTTTCGTACTCGCTATGGTCATTACGAGTTCCTCGTTATGCCATTTGGTCTGACTAATGCTCCAGCTATTTTCATGGACTTGATGAATCGTGTCTGTCGTCCGTTCCTAGACAAATTTGTGATCGTGTTCATTGACGATATTCTCGTATACTCCCGAAACAAGACCGACCATGAGCAACACTTACGTTCTGTTCTTCAACTCCTACGAAAAGAAGAGTTGTATGCCAAATTTTCTAAGTGCGAGTTCTGGCTTCGCCAAGTACAGTTCTTAGGTCACATTGTAAACGAGGAGGGCATTCATGTTGATCCGACCAAGGTTGAAGCCATCAAGAAGTGGGAGGCCCCGATAGCTCCCACTGAAGTTCGTAGTTTCCTCGGATTAGCTGGTTATTATCGTCGTTTCATCGAAAACTTTTCTAAGATCGCACTACCCTTGACACAATTGACGCAAAAGACTCGAGACTTCATTTGGAGTGATCAGCAAGAACAAGCATTCCAAACCATAAAAGACAAACTGTGTAAAGCACCTGTCCTAGCTTTACCAGATGGCACTGAAGACTTTGTGGTGTACTGTGACGCTTCACATCAAGGTCTAGGCTGTGTACTGATGCAAAGAAGCAAGGTGATCGCCTATGCATCCAGACAACTCAAAGTGCACGAAAAGAACTATACCACCCACGACTTAGAACTTGGAGCAGTTGTGTTCGCTTTGAAAATTTGGAGGCATTACTTATACGGAACCAAGTGTACTATCTTTACCGATCACAAGAGCTTGCAGCATGTATTCAACCAGAAAGAGTTGAACATGAGACAGAGGCGTTGGTGGAATTGCTGAATGATTATGACTGTGAAATCAAGTACCATCCCGGAAAGGCGAATGTAGTAGCCGACGCGCTAAGCAGAAAAGAACGAGTCAAAATCTTATCCATTAAGGAGGCAGATCGTACAGACTTGAGGCAACTTGTGATCAAGGCCAAGAGTTCGGCTTGAGATCGAAAGACAGTATAAAAGCTGAGCGGCTAGGACCCATCGCTCAGGAATTCGAAGTCGATGATAATGGAGTTAGAAAGTTCAAGAACCGAGTTTGGATCCCTGCATCTAATGGTGTTCGAGAGATCATCATGCAGGAAGCTCATCGTTCTAAATACTCGATTCATCCAGGCGCAGACAAAATGTACAAGAACTTGAAGCTAGACTATTGGTGGCCTGGGATGAAGAGGGAGATCTTTGAGTACGTCAGCAGATGTCTGACATGTTCTAAAGTCAAGATCGAACATCAGAAACCTTCCGGATTGTTGAAGCAATTGGAAATCCCGTGTGGAAATGGGAGGACATTACTATGGACTTCATTATGAAACTGCCTCGTACGAAGAACAACCATAACTCTATTTGGGTTATTGTAGACAGACTGACGAAATCAGCCCGTTTTCTTCCTATCCGAGATGACTACTCACTGGAGAGACTTGCTGAGATCTATATAGACGATATCGTAACCAAGTACGGTGTTCCTTTATCAATTGTATCTGACCGCGATCCGCGCTTCACGTCCGACTTTTGGCAGTCACTTCAAGAAGCGTTAGGTACTAGACTTAATCTGAGCACCGCTTATCACCCACAGTCAGACGGGCAAAGCGAACGCACTATTCAGACTCTGGAAGACATGCTCCGTTCTTGTGCATTAAAGTTTAGAGGGAGTTGGGATAAACATCTCCCGTTGATCGAGTTCTCGTACAATAACAGCTATCACACGAGTATTCAGTGTGCACCGTTCGAGGCCTTGTATGGTCGCAAATGCCGGTCACCACTGTGTTGGCTAGACGCCGGTGAAAGGAGTTGGATGAAGCTTCCAGTTGTACAGACCACCATAGACAAGATAGCTGTTATCAAAGAAAAGCTTAAGGCAGCTCAAGACAGACAAAAATCCTATGCGGACAAACGCCGTAAACCTCTTGAGTTCGAGGTGGGCGACAAAGTTCTTTTGAAAGTTTCCCCATGGAAAGGTACCACCCGGTTCGGCAAGAGAGGCAAGTTGGCGCCTCGGTACATAGGACCATATAAGATCATTAAACGTGTAGGACCAGTAGCGTACAAGCTGGAACTACCGTTAGAGCTCGGCAATGTTCATGACACGTTCCACGTATCCAATCTTAAGAAGTGCATGGCTGACGACCCGACCATCATTCCTGTTAAGGATGTTCACATAGACGAAGGGCTCGAGTTCACCGAAGAGCCTATCGAATCGTAGACAAAGATGCCAAACAGACAAGACAAAGCCGCGTACCCCTAGTTCGTGTACGTTGGAGTGCTAGACACGGGTATAATGACACCTGGGAACGTGAGGACTTCATTAAGAAGAAGTACCCTCATCTCTTTGACCGACGAGACTCTTAATTTCGAGGACGAAATCGCCCAAGTGGGGGAGGATGTAACAACCGACCCAGAAATGTTCTATTTAAGTTCTTAAAACGTGCATATGCCACTGGATCGGCCAGACAGTTTAATTTATATGAGTTATAGACGTACTTTAGATGTTCATTATGTGCTTATGTGAACTTCAAATTGATCTAAATATTAATATTGTACGACGAGTTTGTGATTACGTGCAATAATATATAAGTTCGGTTCGTAAATGTTAAAAGTTCATAAAAGAGCTCAGCTCAAATAATTGCAAATGGTCCTTGTAGTTGTGAAATTTCATTTTTATGGTAAGGTATATAAAGAAAGTGTAAAACCCTAAAAGTTTACTATTCATCACCTCCTACCTCTCTTCACTCACTCCCCACACCAAGAAACACACACTAAATTCATCTCCTAATTTCGGTTAGTTTGGGTGAAATCATTGATATCATTAGCTTCCTTGTAATCATCAAAACGTGTTTCTGTAATCAGTTTTGAGGTAACAACAACAAATCTTATGTTTTTGATGAGAAAAATTAAAAATAAACTTTTAGACTTGTGTTCTTGATGATTTGGTCGATTTTGATGTCAAAAACGTGTTAAAGATTGATGGGTTTATGTTTAAATGTGTCTAGTAACTGTTTTGTGATCAAAATTTGGGTCGTAACATGCCTTAATCTTCAAAACTCGTGATTTTGTTAAGTTCAGTTTTATGTCCGTATGCCTGCAGCATCAAACGAAATTATCTTGTTCAAAACGAAATTAGCTTAACGAACTTAAGGTTTAACTTCGTTCAGTTCAGTCCAACGAACTTAAGGTTTAACTTCGTTCAGTTCAGTCCAACGAACTTAAGGTTTAACTTCGTTCAGTTCAGTCCAACGAACTTAAGGTTTAACTTCGTTCAGTTCAGTCCAACGAACTTAAGGTTTAACTTCGTTCAGTTCAGTCCAACGAATTTAAGGTCTAAGTTCGTTCAAGCTCAGTTCAAACAGACTTAAGGCTCACCTTCGTTCAGTTCATGTACGTAAGTTCAGTTAAAACTATTTTGAGTCAAAATGTTCAAAGGACCAAATCATCAGTTCATCAAGGACATTTGTGATTTGAATAATCACTTAGACTAATACATGTACTTCTATATGGTTATTATGTGCATAGGAGTTCGGCAAGGCGTAATTGGATCCCGATAGATATACTTATCTATCTTTGTACTTGTTCACTGTACTAGTTCTATATATTGTACCAGATCAATGTGAGTTCACTTATTCCCCCTTTCGTACATTTTTAAAAGTTCTTTATCGGGGACTGAAAAGCATGAAAACTATTTTGTACTTATATATATATACAGACTTATATATATATGATCTTGACTGTTCTACGTACTATTTTGAGACAGACAGGCTATTTATGTACAGACTATTTTCAGACAGACTATTTACTGACAGACTATTTATGTTATGATACTTATTTTCTAAATGTGTGTTCTAGATCTTGAATGGGCAGGATCTTGAATACATTCTTGTATGTACTTATTGTCTATGTATGAGACCTATGACTTACTGCTATCAATTCATCTCCCACCTGTTCTGGGAATGGACCGTAGGTATTATGGACAGCGCTGTTAGGGTAGGCCCATCCTCATTCTCCTCAGGACAGGAGAATGCATATTACCTAGACTTATTGATCACCTGTTCTGATCACATGCTCTGGTCACCGGTTCTGACCTAGTTCGTACTTATATACTATCTGATTACATGAGTTCCCTGAATTTTCACAGCTCGTTATGGCCAAGCGTTTAGCAGTAATAATAGACATACATATTAAGTACATTACAGATTCTAAACTATTGTTATTACAGCAAGGTGCATTTGACAGCCGTACAGACTATATGACTTGACTTTTATACATACCGGTATTATGTATATTTATAAAGTACTTTATGTGAATCTCACCAACTACTTTCGTAGTTGACCTTTGAACTTACATGTTTTTCAGGCTAGGTACTAGATCTTTAGCATAAGAGTCTTCCGTTCTAAGCGCATCCTTTTGGTGACGGTTCGTGCGTACAAGTCCTGGAGCTACGAAGGCCTTATTGCTATTCTAGTTCAAGTACTGTTCTATGAGACAATTGTCCTGTCCCATGAATTTGACTATCCTGATTCAGTTATATTCTGTAGTAACATTTGTACTTCTGATTTAGCCTTAATTATGATTCGTAATGACTTTGTTCTCTTGACATTTGATTAATCTTAATGGCTGTGTTGAACTTGTACTGTGTGCATTCGTACTTGTCTGTGCATCCCGTATATTCCGCTTTAGCGGGGTGTTACAGTGGGTAAAACAGCTGCCATCTGAAGATCACCAGATTTCCAGGCAGTTTTTTGAGCATCAATGGTTTTAGAAAAAGCGTCATAATTTTTACCAGATGCTTGAACCCAAGAATTGATAACCATATGTTCTTTTTCAAGATCAAATTTCAATTTTTGGTTATCTCTTACCAATGCCTCGTTTTTCAAATCTGACTCTTTAAGAGCCAACTTGACACTTTGCAGATCATTTACTTGACTTTTCATGTTGTTTAATTCAACCAAAACTGTTTCTAAATATCTTTCACAGTCAGTTCTCATGGTTTCAACAAATAACAAGTCATCATTCAATGATTCAGCAATATCCAGTTTTAGTTCTGAATCAATTTCGATATCATAATCCCTTACCTTCTTTAAAATGATATCAACCCATCTTCCAGATACAACATCATCCTTCACCACTGGTTGTTGACTCTCCAATGCCATGAAACACATATCTCTAATCTCTTCTTCATCATCAGATGAATCATCAGAGAGTTCCCATTTCCCTTCAGTTTGAGCCATCATGCACTTGTTCTTTTCTTTCTCATTATTTTGTTCAAGAGCATGAGAGCAATCTGGGCCTTAAGTTTCTTGTATTTGGCCTTATAACCATCAGTTTTAACAAAGTTTGGGACAATAGGACCAGTTTGGTCGTTCATCTGACTAGATCTGCATTCCTTCATGAAATGGTCTTTCTTACCACATTTATAGCAGGTAAGATTAGCCTTATCCATTGAGATTGAATTGGAAGCATTATTGGACCCATAAAATCGATTAGATTTATGCTTAAACTTATTAAAGGTTTTAGCAATCATGGCAACCAGATCATCATCGTCAGTTT